>NC_091154.1:43226234-43283734 GCF_040958095.1 Procambarus clarkii
TGAGGTATTGTAGGGAGTGTCCTCTGACTCCATAATGATGTAATTTAAGAAGAAGGTTTTGGTGGTTGACAGTATCAAAAGCTTTACGCAGGTCCACAAACAACCCAACAGGGAACTCATTTTTATCAAGAGCTGTATGAATCGAGTTAAGCATACTAATAAGTGCATCGTTAGTGCTTTTTTTGGGTCTGAAGCCATACTGGCAAGGGCTAAGTATATTGAGTTTGGCTAGATATGAGTAAAGCTGCTTATAGATTAGTTTTTCAAAAATTTTTGACAAGTTTGGCAGGATAGATATAGGTCTGTAGTTGTTAACATCTGTGAGATTACCACATTTGTGGACAGGCGTTACTCTCGCTTTTTTTAGAATATCTGGGAAGGTTTGGAGTTCAAGTGACTTGTTGAAGAGCAAAGCATTAGCAGGGGCTAAAGATCTGGAGGCTTTTTTGTAAATTAAAGTTGGTATCTCCTCAAGGGCACCAGACTTGGTTTTAAGGAAAAGGATTATCTCATTGACGTCAGTGGAATTAATAGGCTTTAGGTACAGAGACTGTGGATAGTTACCTGAAAGATAGTCATTAATGTCTGTACTGGAAGATGGAATATCATTTGCAAGGGATGAACCAATGGAAGAGAAGAACCTATTGAACTCAATAGCAGAATCAGAGGCTGAAAGCTGACCATCGTTACTAGACAGGAGAGTCGGTTTGTTATTTAAAGACTTCTTTGATCCCAATATTTGAGAAATTGTTCTCCAAGTTTGTTTAATGTTGCTCTTTATTTGGGTAAATTTATCTTCGTAGTATTTAGTTTTGGCTCGTCTAATTATCTTAGACAGCAATAATGAGTAATTCTTTGAGAATTCTTTGGAGACAATTCCTAACCTATACTTCTTCTCAAGGTCATGTTTTTTATTAATAGATTTAAGTATTCCCTTTGTAAGCCAGGGATTGTTAAGCCTTTTGGTTGTGACTTGTTTTGTAAGCATAGGACAGTGGGTATTATAAAGGCTAAGAGTTTTTTGAAGAAAAGATTGCACTGCTAGGTTGATGTCCACTATGTTACCTAACTCGGACTCCCAGTTGACATTATCAGCAGCAGTTATAAAATTGTCTATAGCAGTTTCATTGTGTAGTCTAAAACGTATCACTCTTGACTCAAGAGGTGGTTTGCTAATGTTAGTTAAGAGAAATGTGGGGTAATGATCTGTAGTGCTATCGGTGATTATACCTGAAGTAAGCGGAGAGGTTATGTTTGTCCAGATGTGATCGAGCGTCGTGGCAGTGCTATCAGTGATTCTAGTAGGTCTAGTGATTAAGGGTATGAGGAAGCAGGAATTCATACAGTTGAGGAAGCTAACAGCAGTGGGGTGTTCAGGCTCGTAGAGGTCAATATTAAAGTCCCCTGCGATAATTAGGTGGTTATACTATTAACCATTAACCCGACCATTAACCAGAAGCGTCAATTAATCGGGGTCTGGACCAATTAATCGATCATTAATGCCTTGGGGCTTGATCCCCAAATTACTTGGAAAAGGGGGGGATGAATCTACGTTAAGTGTGGAAATTATAGCAAACGAAGGAATATATGATCTCTTTAACTTTGCTACGCTTACGGCCCAACTAAAACTCAGACTCGTGGAGACCATGTGACAAGGACATGCACACATTCAAATGGAAATAATAAAATACAGAAAACAAGCTACTTATATATCATTGAAAAATCTAAACAGCTAAATGAAATATCACTCCCTATACCTTAACACTCCCTATCGAGGCATGAAATGAACTATTAACCTATACAAAAATGTAGCAACTATACCTTGTCAATGCGACCAGCTGATGTTATACTGATCTATTTGGACAGGGAGGGTGGATGACCTCTCCAGCTGTTGACCGAGACCACACTGATCCTCCCTTGCTCTCCTCACCACTGAGGCTAGAGGGGTATTCCTATGCCAGGTTACTAGTTTACTAAGCAGGGTTGAAATTGAACTAATCTCTGTTGTACTGAACAACCCAGATGGTTGCAATCTTATAAACTGATGGTAATCATACAGGCATCTTACGGAAAGGCTATTTCCAATTTCAATATGGCTATTTGACCTTTGAAAATTACTAAATATGGAAGGCTTTGGTGACCCTTGACCCAGGGTCGTCAAGACCGATCCGCCTCAGAGGCTAGTCCTCTGCTAGCGATAACATGACGGTGACTTACTCATTATTCCGACTATTGAGAATACTCGATACTTGAACAGGAACATTATTGAATACAATTTGAATGAAGACTTGAATCTCTCTAAATTACTGAATTCTATTAAATAATTCATTTTACGTTGCTTTAAGACAAAGGCGACGGCCATTTTGTAATCTTAACCGCTAATCCCAGGAGAGATTACCTTTTTCTGCTCGAATCAGGTCGAGTACCGTCTGACTCCAAACTTTCAAAACCCCCATATCTATGAGAATCTATACTGAATAATTCCCTACAACAAACCTAGTTTGTTACAGTACGTGTAGATTGTCTACACAGTGGTACGTGTAGACTGTCTACACTGTGGTACGTGTAGACTGTCTACACTGTGGTACGTGTAGACTGTCTACACTGTGGTACGTGTAGACTGTCTACACTGTGGTACGTGTAGACTGTCTACACTGTGGTACGTGTAGACTGTCTACACTGTGGTACGTGTAGACTGTCTACACTGTGGTACGTGTAGACTGTCTACACTGTGGTACGTGTAGACTGTCTACACTGTGGTACGTGTAGACTGTCTACACTGTGGTACGTGTAGACTGTCTACACTGTATGTATAGACTGTCTACACTGTGGTACGTGTAGACTGTCTACACTGTGGTACGTGTAGACTGTCTACACTGTGGTATGTGTAGGCTGTCTACACTGTGGTAAGTGTAGACTGTCTACACTGTGGTATGTGTAGACTGCCTACACTGTGGTACATGTAGACTGTCTACACTGTGGTATGTGAAGGCTGTCTACACTGTGGTACGTGTAGACTGTCTAAACCGAGGAACGTGTAAGTAAGTAATTATCAATAGAAGGCACCAAACCGGGAAGGCTATGTAGCTCCACCAAATGTGCAGGATAATCAGAGGGCACTAAATATCACCAAGGATGCCAATATGAGAACAGAAACGCATAAGGCGAACGATATCAAAAGTATCCTAGTCGCCAAGAATTCTATCGAGGGACAAGCGACCATGGGGGACGGTCGGAAAACAAGACACACGCTCGTCCTGGAGTCAGGACATTCAACAAGGATATGCTCGACCGTAAGAGGAACAATGCAATTTGGAAAATAAGGAGCAGAGCGCGCTCCATTAAGTGACCGAGTTAAATGGGTATGGCCAATACGTAACCTAGCCAGAGCCGTTTCCCACCGCCGGTTACAGTGGCAGGAGGAAGGCCACTGGGACACACAACTCTCAAGAGTACATAGTTTGTTACCAATAACAGAAGACCAACAACTCTGCCAGCGGGCAAGGATGGAGGCATGAATAACTGGGTAAAGGTTGGAATAAGGAATAATTTTACGGGAGATGTGACAAGCGCGGATAGCTTCCTTAGCGGTAGGATCCGCACGCTCATTTAAAGACACCAATATGGCTGGGAACCCAGCAAAATGCAACTGACTTAAATTTACTGGAGATAAGAAACAGCCAATGTTGAATCTCGACAACCACCGGGTGGACCGGATTATAGGACCCTAACGCCATGAGGGCACTATGAGAGTAAACTACCACCACACCACAAAGGAGGATTGACACCGGGAAAGCAGGAGACGAAGAGCATAGAGAATAGCATAAAGTTCTGCTGTGAAGATGCTAGCCTCCGGAAGAAGGCGACACATATAAGTGTGGTGTGACGGTGTTCCCCCCCCCCCTCTTATATTTCTCCCACGCCAGCTGTAAGAGTCATATCTACTTTGCCCAAACGTTCTCTGCCTTCCAGAGAACAATTTGGCATATTTGGGAGCATGAGGTGTTCTCGCGTTGGCGAGAAATTAGCAAAAGAAGAGTGTTTTGGCCAGTGGCTTAGGCCCTTTTGGACGCCAAGATGGCACCAGCCCCTATGTTTTCCCGCCAAGACGTTATGACGTCAGTGGCACCAGATTGGTCAAAAACGGTGACGTAGTACAGGGGGCCAATGAGAAACGCCCATGACAAGTATGACGTCACGAGTAAAGGGGGGGGGGTCCAGGCGGCACGCCCAGCTGCGCCAAGGAGTTAGATACGACACGTCTTCAAGGGCGGACGTGCAATAGGGGGTCCTGTCAGTCTGGCAGTTTTCGCCCCTGCACAGAAGCCCTCCAGAATTTCTTTATTGAAGATCAGCATTGTTCCAAATGGATAACTAAAACTGGAACTCGACTCAGAATGTATCAGGTTCATGATTTGTACCAAGAGAAACAACAACGGCACTTTCCTGCACCGTGGGAGGTTACACCCTTTCCAGTTTTAATCCCTCCCTTTCCACCCAAGAAGCAAATTAGAGATCAGCCCAAGCTTCGTCTTGAGGCAAAGCTCAACGCCTTAAGCCATATTGATGCTCTGTCCACAGAGCATTCTCTCTCTCAAATCATATACACTGATGGTTCCCTACACCGCACCACGGGTGCAGCTGGAAGTGCAGTTGTCCTGACAATGGGCGATGGCTTGTACTTTGAGTGGGGAGTCCGTATAAACAACTGGGCCACTACCCTTCAGACCGAACTATTTGCCTTGATCCTTGCACTGAAATGTGTACAAGTCTCCAAACTTGATACATTAATTGTAAGTAACTCCTTATCATCCTTAAATGCTCTCATCTCTTTAAGACATAACTGTAACATGCTCGTGTCCGAAGCTAGACACAAATACAACAAAATTATTAAGGATGGTAACAGAGTCCATTTCATGCGGTCTCCATCTCATGTTGGCCTCCGAATGCGTGATAGAGCTGATAAGTTAGCCAAAGAATCTGCCTTTAAAGGAGCCGTTGAGTGTAACCTTGGATTGTTAATGAGCAATCTGAGAGCAGCAGTACATCCAGAACTTCAACAAGGTCTTGTAGATCTGAGGCAAAGTGAAATTGACACCAGTAATTCCATCTATCATACTATCATGCAAGAGGAGCCACACATCTATGGATCATCCAATAAAATCAGCAGACTTCTAGATGTTACTACTGCTCGGCTTAGACTCGGTTACAAGTATCTCTGGGAATTCTCATTATCTGCTGTAGACCTGACCAAATGTAAACTGTGTCAACAAAATTATTCGCACTCTCCCCGTCACTATGTGATGGAGTGCGAAAAGATACGTGAACTTAGAGACAATTCTATAACCAATGTTCCAGCGATGTGTCAATATTTCATTCAAAATGATCTGCTACCAGAAATTTTAGCCAAATATCCCCAGTTTGCTAACTGTAGGTAGTAACTAAGTGATTGTAACCTATCCACCGCTGCCCACTGGATGGGGGGCGGTGTGCAGGACCGTGAGGAAGGAGAACTAGCTGGGAATACGAATGACTGCAGCCGTGAGTAAGGACTGCAGACGTAGTTGTGAGGAGGCGGAGAAGACGCGTTTTTGGGCGTTGGTTGAAGTCCTGGGAAGAGCATCAGTGTGTGTGTGTTCCCTACAGCAAGTCGTGAGCCGGGACCAGGAGCTTCAATTCAACCCTCAACAGAGGACGAGTCCACATCATTGATGGTGGAAGTAGGTAATTCAGATTTCCCTCCCATTCCCCTTTAGTTAGCTATTAGTCAGAGTACTATCTTCTATGTCGTGACCAAGACTCACCAATGTCTATGGTTCTAGTGAGACATAGTTGTGAGGAGATGCTTTAGAGCTCTCACGAGATATATATATATATATGGTGTGTGATTGCACCTGTGGTTTGATGAAGAGATTACTGTGACAAGGACATTCATATTTAAGTAAGTAATTATCACAAGAAGGCACCAAACCGGGAAGGCTATGTAGCACCATCAAATGCGCAAAATAATCAGAGGGCGCTAAATATCACCAAGGATGCCAATACGAGAACAAAAACGCATAAGGCGAACGATATCAAAAGTATCCGAGTCACCAAGAATTCTATCGAGGGACAGGTGACTGCGAGGGGCGGTCGGAAAGCAAGACACACGCTCGTCCTGGAAGTCAGGACATTCAAGAAAGACATGCACGACCGTAAGAGGGACAATGCAACTAGGACAATAAGGAGCAGGGTGGCGCTCCATCAAGTGACCATGGGTTAAGCGAGTATGGCCAATGCGCAACCTCGCCAGAGCTCTTTCCCACCGCCGGTTATGGTGGAAGGAGGACGGCCACGAGGAAACACAACATTTAAGAGTACGTAAGTAAGTAAGTAATTATCAAAAGAAGGCACCAAACCGGGAAGGCTATGTAGCACCATCAAAGACGCAAAATAATCAGAGGGTGCTAAATATCACCAAGGATGCCAATACGAGAACAAAAACGCACAAGGCGAACGAAATCAAAAGTATCTGAGTCACCAAGAATTCTATCGAGGGACAGGTGACCGCGAGGGGCGGTCGGAAAGCAAGACATACGCTCGTCCTGGAAGTCAGGACATTCAAGAAGGACATGCACGACCGTAAGAGGGACAATGCAACTAGGACAATAAGGAGCAGGGCGGCGCTCCATCAAGTGACCATGGGTTATGCGAGTATGGCCAATACGCAACCTCGCCAGAGCCGTTTCCCACCGCCGGTTACGGTGGAAGGAGGACTGCCACGAGGAAACACAACATTTAAGAGTACGTAGCTTGTTACCAGTAACAGACAACCAGGAAGCCTGCCAACGGGTAAGGACTGAGGAATGGATAACCGGGTAAAAGTCGGAATACGGAATGCCCTTACGAGAGATGGGACAAGAGCGGACAGCTTCCTTGGCGGCAGCATCCGCACGCTCATTTAAAGACACACCAATATGGCTGGGAACCCAACAAAACTCAACCGACTTAAATTTACTGTGAACAAGAAACAGCCAATGCTGCATCTCGACAACTACTGGATGAACCGGATTAAAGGACCCGAGAGCCATGAGGGCACTACGAGAGTCAACAACAACTACAAAGGAAGACTGACAATGAGAAAGCAGGAGACGAAGAGCATAGAGAATAGCATAAAGCTTCGCTGTAAAGATGCTAGTCTCCGAAGGTAAGCGACACATATAAGTGCGATCAGGAAAAAAAACAGTAGCCAACACCGTCTGCAGACTTAGATCCATCGGTGAAGACAGAAACGGAGCGGGAGTGAGAAGAAAAGTGCTCAAGGAAAAGGCGTTTTAGAACCGTAGGAGGGGTAAAAGCTTTAGTGATACGGGTCAAGGAAGCACAAAACCGCGGAAGAGGGACTCTCCACGGGGGCAAAGAAGGAACAACACGAGGAGAAACATTAGAAATACGAACGGAAAGAGAATCCTGGAGGCGAGATAACCGGACAGAAAGAGGGAGCTGGTGAAGAGGAACAGGAACCGTAGGAGGGGTAAAAGTTAAAGCACGACAGAGGCGAGAGGAAGGATGTTGTAAGGACCGCGCAAGATAGCGAAGACAGTAGCGATCACGGCGGTCCTGGAGAGACAGGAAGCCAGTGTCAACAAACAAGCTAAGGACGGGAGTCGAACGAAAGGTACCAGAACTGAGGCGCAACCCAGTATGGTGCAAAGCATGAAGACGGCGAAGAGTAGAAGGAGAAGCAGGCGAGGAAGCAGGGCAACCATAATCGAGCTTAGACAGGACGAGAGAGGAATGTAAAGCATTAGAGTGCGCCTATCTGTCCCCCAAGAAGTATGGGACAAGACCCGAAGGAGGGTAAGGACCTTAGAGCACTCAACACGGAGGTAAGAGATATGGGGAGACCAAGACAAACGAGTGTCAAGGAATAACCCCAAAAGCTTCGCGGAATTTTTGTACTCAAGGGGATGACCATAAAGTGACAAAGAGGGACGAAGAACGACCCGTTTCCGCGTAAAAGTCATGGCACAAGTCTTAGAAGTAGAGAACTTGAAGCGATGATCTGTGGCCCAAGATGACACGGCATCAATTGCAAGTTGAAGCCGGCACTGAAGGAGAGGCGAATCATCACCCTGACAGCAAAGGGTAAGATCCTCGACATAGAGAGCGGAGAAGACACCTGAAGGAAGAGAGGAGAGAAGACCATTGAGGGCAACCAGAAAAAGAGTAGTGCTCAAAACACTACCCTGGGGCACACCTTCGTATTGCTGAAAAGAGGCAGAGAGCACGGTACCAAGGCGCACCCGAAAGGAACGACAGGAGAGGAAGCTGCGGAGAAAGAGAGGGAGATGACCACGAAGGCCAAAAGAATGAAGTTGAGATAGAATATGATATCTCCAAGTGGTGTCGTATGCCTTTTCCAGGTCAAAAAGGACGGCAACAACGGAGGTCTTCGCAGCAAAAGCAGTACGAATATAGACCTCCAAGTTCACCAGGACATCTTGTCGTGCTGCGGCACTTGCGGAAACCAAATTGAGAAGGGGAGAGGTGGTGATGGTGTTCCAGGAACCACATCAGACGAACGTTAACCATACGTTCAAAGAGTTTGCACACACAACTTGTGAGAGCAATAGGGCGAAAGTCCTTAGGGGAAGTACCCAGAGACCCTGGTTTGCGAACAGGGAGGACAACGGCATCGAGCCAGTCCTCAGGGACTGACGACGACTCACAGATCCGATTATACAGACTCAGTAAATACTGAGACGTGCTCGGAGGGAGATGGCGAAGCATCTCATAATGAATACCATCGGAGCCCGCCGCCGTAGAACCACAGAGGGCCAGGGCAGAACGAAGTTCAGAGAGAGAGAAGGGATCATTATAGGGAAGCTGAAGATGAGTGCAGAAATCTAAAGGACGAGACTCAAGGACAGGTTTACGAAGAAGGAAAGATTGGGGAAGATGAAGACCAGAGCTAACAGAAGAAAAGTGGGAACCCAGTTCGGAAGCGACCTGCAACGGGTCCGCCACAAGAGTATCATGGAGGTGAAGGACCGGTGAAACATCGGGAACGAACTTACCCGCTATCTTGCGGATACGCTTCCAGATCTGGGCCTGAGGGGTTTCGGACGTAATTGTTGAGACATAAGATGCCCAACATTCACGTTTAGTCGTACGGATGGCCCAACGGGCCACCGCACTCGCTTTCCGAAAGAAAAGAAAAAAATCGGTCGTCTGCCTACGGCGGTGCCTCTTCCAGGCTGCATGCTTACAGCGGACAGCCCGAGCACAGTCCGCATTCCACCAGGGAACGCACTTCCGTGGACCCCGAGAGGAAAAGCGAGGAATAGAGCGGAGGGCAGCGTTGAAGACAGTGTCATGAAAAAGGAGGAGAGCGCGAGAGAGAGGCAGAAGGGAGAGGTCAGAGAGAGCAGCACTGAGGGTAAATAGGGTCCAGTCTGCCTTAGCAAACTGCCACCTAGGGAAAGAGAGGGAAGGGCAAAAAGAGAAAAAGGAAACAAGGATGGGGAAATGATCACTTCCATGGAGGTCATCAAGAACCTGCCACGTGAAATCTAAGTAAAGAGAAGAAGAGCAGAGAGAAAGATCAAGACAAGAAAGGGTGCGAGTCCGAGAGTCCAAATGAGTGGGCTCACCAGAATTCAGAAGAGACAGGGAAGAAGATAGGAGAAACGGCTCAAGGAGGCGACCCCGGGTATTCGTCAGAACGTCACCCCAAAGAGAATGACGACAATTGAAGTCACCCAGCAGGAGGACAGGCTCCGACAAGGAGTCTAGGAGGTGTTTCAAATCAGGAAGAGAGAGCGGGACACTCGGGGGGAGATAAATGGAACAAACTGTGTACCATTTCCCCACAAAGATACGAGCAGCAGAACAATGGAGAGGCGAAGGAAAAAGTAAAGGAACAAAGGGAACATCTGCACGAATCAAGAGAGCAGAAGAATTAGAAGCCCTAGCAATGGCTGGGGGGGGGAGAGAAAGGAATAGCCACGAAAACGACCAGGACGAGCACCAAGCATTGGCTCCTGGAGACAGACACAAAGGGGCGAAAACCGCGAAATCAGAAGTTGGAGTTCGAGGAAATTGGAGTAATAACCTCGAACGTTCCATTGAAGAATGGACAACGACGAGAAGAGAAAGGACAAAAACAGAGAACAAGGAAGAAACAAAGGCGAAAGAGCAACAGAGCACGTTAAAGAATATCAGGGTCGGGATCAGGGTCAGCAAAGTCAGGGTTAGGGGGCATGGGTAAACTGAGCAAAGACGGAGGGAAGGAAACGGGAGAACAGATCAGAGGTGGGCGGGCGGGGTCCGGAGGAGAAGGAGGAAGAGGAGGAGACAACGGAGAGGAGCAGTCAAGGACAGCAGTAGGAAGAGGGGGAGTAGAAAGAGGGGAGCGCACCCCAGCAAGAGCAGCAACCGAAAGGGAAGCAGGGGCCAAAGAAACCTCCATAGCAGGAACAGGGGGCGCAACCACTGAAACGGGAGGGGAAGGAGCAACAGAGCCAGAAGTAGGAGCTAAGGAAGAAAGCGAAGCCTTCTTAACCGCCGGGGAAGAGGAAGGAGAGGAGCCAGGCTTACGCTTCTGACTTAAAGAGACAGGTGTCCCAGCAACTACGTACCGGGCAATGGATTCCAGTGTCTCAACAGGAGAAGCCGAACGAGAGCACACACGACGGCCGTTAGGAGAGCGATGGACATCCGCCTGCACCGACAGGCGGCGGGGGAGAGCCGATAGATGGAGGAAGAGGATGGGAAGGAGGATCGGAGGGGGACGAGGAAGAAGACACAGGAGACATGACAGACTGGGTTGAAAGAAGGGGAACTCCAGACAGAGGACCAGGAGGGGGACCCCTCGCGAAAGAACTCAAAGGAACAGAGGAGGGGGCAGTGGGCGTATCAGGGTCCAAGGCCCGGAAACGGTTGAGAGTCTGAGGAAGGGGGGAAGGACGAGGAGAGGAAGAGCGCAACACGCGAGCATAAGAGATGTTAGTATAAGGCGGGAGCCGGCGAACCTGGCGCCTCGCCTCAGGAAAAGACAAACGCTCCCGGTGCTTCAGGTTAAGGACGGCCGCCTCAAGCTTGTAATGGACACAGGCACGGGAGAACGTAGGATGGGCCTCACCGCAGTTGAGGCAGCGAGCTTGGGGAGAAGTGCACTCCGACTTAGAGTGACCTTCACTCCCACAGAAAGGACAGAGAGAGACAGTCCCAGAGCAGCGGAGGGCACCATGCCCAAACCTCCAGCACTTATTACAAAGTCGAGGAGAAGGAATATACTCCTGGACAGAGCACCTAGCACCAGCAAGAATGACAGAGGATGGAAGGGTCCTACCATCAAAGGTGATCTTCACAACGCAAAGGGGTTGACGGCGACGACCACGAGGGGGACGAGTAAACGAGTCAACCTGGAGGACAGAATGGCCTTGGGCATCAAGGATATGCCGAATATCATCGTGGCAATCCTGCAGATTCCGAACACCGGTTGCAACATGGGGTGGAAGGAGAATAGTGCCAACACTGGAATTCATCTGAACGTTCTTGGAGACCCGAACAGGGATCTCGCCAAGGCAAGATAAGGCAGCCAAGCGGGAAGCCGCATCCTGAGAAGGAGCAGCAACGACACGTGTACCGAGACGAGTGGGGTTGAAAGTAACACACGCATCCACGGAATCTACAAGATGCCGATGGAGGGAGAAATCGTCAGGAGGCGCAGAATCAAGAGGGAGATCAAAGTATTTGGCCCATGAAGCAGGACCAAACAAGGCCTGATACGCATCAGCACAGGAAGGAATCGAGCGAGTGCGGTTGGGGCGGGAACGGCGTTGAGAACCCCTAGAGAGAGAGGGGTCAAAAGGCGCAGTAGTCACAACGAAAGACTTAGCCACACCAGGGGACGAAGTGGTCACCACCGGGGGCTGGAGGCTCGACCCAACCTCAGAGGAGGGAGGGGAGCTGGGGGAAGAAGTCAGGACGGTCAAAGGAGGAGCAAGGTCGGGGCCCAACGTAGCGGGAGCTACAGAGCTTGGTCTTCCAATACAGGCCGACTCAGGGGCTTGGTCGCCCACCCCACGAGCCTGAGAGGGTACAACGGAAACATTCAACGACATAGACGAAAAGTGACAAATTCATCCACGAATGTGCCCCCATACCCACCATGGAGCCACAATTAGAGGCAGGACACCCAACAGGAAGCTATCGCCGATCATGCCGGGGCCCCCTAGGGGTGCGTCGTGAGTATACGCCCCACAAACGCCACCTTAAGAACCGTCAGTCCGTCGAGATCGGGTTCAGCGACGAAAGGGGGATTGAAAATAAAAGGTTCCCCTCGCTCGAGACGTCGGGTACTACAGTTCTACGGGTGCAAGAGTATGCCTCCTCAAGCACCCAGGCGTCAAAATAGAAGAAGTCCAAAGAAATAATCCAAAACAAGCAAAAGGTCGGCAGGAAACGACAAGCAGATAGGAGAAGAGGGGGGAGAAAAACGAAACATAAGGAAAAGGAAAAGCGATCCGGCACAATTGGAGAAGACAGCAGCAGGAGTGCAAGGCCAGAAAAGGACAGAGGACTGCCCAACGGAGCATCACACTCCGGCAGCCGTCCACCAAGCCCCCTCACGACGCCAACGGGCCGGAAGGGGAGGGGGTAGTTTGATTAAATCGTACTCTAGGAATATCAAAACTGTATTTATTTCTGGTGTGGTGCTCATGGGTTCTGTTACAACCTTCTATGAAGCTTTTGAGATCAGGATTGGCATTATAGTTTAGCGTTTTATATATGTATAATACACATGAGAGAATGTGCAGTGACTTAATGTCTAACATATTCAGAGATTTGAGTAGGGGTACCGAGTGATGTCTGGGGCCAGAATTGGATATTGTCCTAATAGCAGCTTTGTGTTGAGTAATTAGAGGACGTAAGTGATTTTGGGTAGTAGAGCCCCAAGCACAAATACTATAGTTGAGATATGGATAGATAAGGGAGTAATAGAGAGTCACCAGGGCAGGGCGTGGTACATAATATCTGATCTTAGAAAGAATGCCCACAGTTTTTGAAACTTTTTTTGTTATGTTTAGAATGTGTCCCTGGAAATTCAGCTTGTGGTCAATGAGATTGCCAAGGAATTTGCCATCTAATTTGTTACAAATTTGGGTATTGTTTATTTTGAGACTTATTTGATTAGAGGATTTATTGCCAAACAGAATATAGAAGGTTTTGTCAATGTTACGGGTGAGTTTGTTGATATCACCAGGTGGTATCCTAAGCCTTTTCTAGGTCAAAATGGATGGCAACAACGGTCTTTGCAGCAAAAGCAGTACGAATATAGACCTCCAAGTTCACCAGGACATCTGTTGTGCTGCAGCACTTACGAAAACCAAATTGAGAAGGGGAGAGGTGGTGATAATAATATTAAGACCCACATCAGACCATACGTTAACCAACCGTTCAAAGAGTTTGTAGACAACTTGTGAGGGCAATAGGGCAGAAGTTCTTAGGGGATGTCCCAAGAGACCCTGGATTCCTAACAGTGAGGACAACAGCATCGAGACAGTCCTCAGGGACTAACGGTAATCTTGAGAGGTTATCTTGAGATGATTTCGAGGCTTTTTAGTGTCCCCGCGGCCCGGTCCTCGACCAGGCCTCCACCCCCAGGAAGCAGCCCGTGACAGCTGACTAACACCCAGGTACCTATTTTACTGCTTGGTAACAGGGGCATAGGGTGAAAGAAACTCTGCCCAATGTTTCTCGCTGGCACCTAGGATCGAACCCAGGACCACAGGATCACAAGTCCAGCGTGCTGTCCGCTCGGTCGACCGGCTCCCTGGTAACTCCCAGATCAGATTATACACTCAGTATATACCGAGATGTGCATGGAGGGAGATGGCGAAGCATCTCATAATGAATGCCATCGGAGCCAGCCGCCGTAGAACCGCAGAGGGCCAGGGCAGACTGAAGTTGAGAGAGATGGAGAGAGAAAGGCAGGATCGTTATAGGGAAGTCTGAGATGGGTGCAGAAATCTAAATGACGAGATTCAAGAAAAGGTTTACGAAGAAGGAAAGATTGAGGAAGATGAGAACCAGAGCTAACAGAAGAAAAGTGTTAACCCATTTTGGTCGCGATCTGCAATGGGTCCGCCACAAGAGTACCACAGAGGTGAAGGACCGACAAGACATCGGGAACCCGCTTACCAGCTATCTTGCGGATACGCTTCCAGATCTGCGACAAAAGGAATTTCGGATGTAATGGTGGAAATATAAGACTTCCAACACTCACGCTTAGCTGTACGGATGGCTCTACGGGTCATCACACTCGCCTTCCGAAACAAAAGAATCGCAGCCATCTGCCGGCGGCGTTGTCTCTTCCAAGCTGCACGCTTACGGCGAACAGCCCGAGCACAGTCCACATTCCACCAGGGAACGCACTTCCGTGGTCCCCGAGAGGAAGAGCGAGGAATAGAGTAGAGGGCAGCGTCGAAGACGGTGTCACGAAAAAGGAGGAGGGCGTGAGGAAGAGGCAGAATGGAGTGGTCAGAGAGTAGCACGGAGGGTGAATAGGTTCCAGTCAGCCTTAGCAAACTACCACCTAGGCAAGGAGAGGGGAGAGTGAAAAGAGAAAAAGGAAACAAGGATGGGGAAATGGTCACTGTTATGGAGGTCATCAAAAACCTGCCACGTGAGATTTAAGTAAAGAGACGACGAACAGAGAGAAAGATCAAGACAGGAAAGGGTGCAAGTGCAGGTCCACACGAGTGGGTTCACCAAAATTCAGAAAAGACAGGGAAGAAGAGAGGATGAATGGTTCAAGAAAGTGGCCTCAGGTTTTTGTCAAAACGTCACCCCAGAGGGCATGTCGACAGTTGAAATCACTTAACAGGAACACCAGCTCTGACAAGGAGTCCAGGAGTTGCTTAGATCAGGAATGGCAAGAGGGACATTTGGGAGGGAGAAAAATGGAACAGACTGTATACCATTTACTCACAAAAACACGAGCAGCAGAACAATTGATAGGCGATGGAAACAGTAGGGGGACGAAGGGAATATCAGTGCAAATCATGAGAGCAGTAAAGTTATGGGCTCCAGCAAAAGCTGGGGGTGGGAGAGAGAAAGGAATAACCACGAAAGTGACCAGGACGAACACCAAGCATCGGCTCCTGGAGACAAATACATAGTGGTGAAAACTGCGTAAACAGAAGTTAGAGTTAATGGAAGCTGGCATAAAATACACGAATATTCCTTTGAAAAATAGACATTATCAAAAAGAGAGGAGACAGCAACAGTGAACAATGAAGAAACAAAGGTAGAGAGGAACACAGTACATTAAATAAGCACAGGATCAGGGTCAGCCAAATCAGGGTTAGGGGGGCATGCGTAAACTTAGTAAGGATAGAGGGAAGGGAGCGGGAGGACGGACCAGAGGCGGACAGATGGGGTCCGGAGGAGGAAGAGACAACTGAGAGGGGCTCTCAAGGACAGTAGGAGGAAGGGAAGGGGGGGGGGGTGTTGAAACCCAGGAGCGCACCTCAGCAAAGGCAGCAACCGAGAGGGAATTGGGGGCTAAAGAAACCTCCATAGCTGGGACAGGGAGCTAAACCACCAAAATGGGAGAGGACATAGCGATAGTCAGAGATAGGGGCGAGGAAGAAAGCGATGCCTTCTTACCCACTGGGGAGGAGGAAGGAGAGGAGCCAGGCTTACGTTTCTGACTCAAAGAGACAGACGTTCCAGCAACAATGTACGGAGCGACAGACTCAATGGTCTCAACAGAAGAAGAATAGGAGTGAACAACATGAAGATTGCTGGGAGGATGATGGACAACAACCTGGACAACAACCTGGACAAACAGGCAGCGTGGAATGCCAAGAGACTGGGGGGAGGGGAAGTGGGGGAAAGAAGGAACAGGGGAAGATGGGAAAGAAGACAAGAGATATAGCAGACTAGGTAGGAGCAGGGGGAAACTCCAGATGGAGAACCAGGAGACCCGTCGGGACAGAACGTAGAGAAAGAGGGGAGGAGGCAGTGGGTGTGTTTAGGTCCAAGGCCTGGAAACGGCTGTGTGACTGAGGAAGGTGGGAAGGACGAGGAAAGGTAGAACACAACATGTGAGCATAAGATACGCCAGTGAAAAGGTGGAGACGGCGGACTTGGCGTCTCGCGTCAGGAAAAGTCAAACGATCCCGGTGTTTTCAAGTTGAGGACGGCTTCCTTAAGCTCGTAGTGCATACATGTGAAGGTAGGGTGGGCCTCACCGCAATTGAGGCAGCGAGCCTGGGGTGAAGAGCACTCTGTCTTTGAGTGGCCACCACCCTACACATGGGACATTGAGAGACAAGACTTGAGCATTTGAGGGCACAGTGCCCAAACTTCCAGAACTTATTACAAAGTCTAGAAGAGGGTATGTACTCCTCAACGCGAGGAGCACCTGGCACCGCCAAGAATATTAGAAGACGGAAGGGTCCTACTATGGAAGGTGATTTTCACAACTCGAAGAGACTGATGGCGACGACCACAAGGGGGTCGAATGAACGTGTCCACCTGGAGGACAGGATGGCCTTGGGCTTTAGGGATATGTTTAATATCCTCGTGGCAGTTTTCTAGGTCCATAGTACCAGTTGCAACATGGTGCGGGAGGAGAACAGTGCCAACACTGGCATTTAACCGAACGTTTTTAAGAGACCTGAACAGGGGTCTCCCCAATGCAGGACAATGCGGCTAAGTTGGTAGCTGCATCCTGAGAATGAGCAGCGACGACACGTGTACCGAAGCAGGTGGGGTTAAAAGTAACAAGAGGCATCTACCGAATCAAAAAGGTGTTTATCGAGCAAGGTGTTTATCAGGTGTAGAATACAGATAGTGGAGATCAAAGTATTTAGCCCACGAAGCAGGACCAAATAAGGCATGGTACGTATTAGTTTGGGAAGGGTTCGAGTGAGTGCAGCCGTGGCGGGGACAGTGTTGAGAACCCCCAGAGAGAAGGGGGTTAAAGGGCACAGTAGTCACAATGAGAGACTGATCCGTGCCAGGGGACGAGGTAGTTACCACTGGGGGCTTGAGGCTCGACCCTACCACAGAGGAGGGCCAAAGGAGGAGCTAGGTCTGGGCCCAATGTAGCAGGGACTACAGAGCCCAGTCTTCCAACACAGTCCGACTTGTGGGCTTGGTCGCCCACCCCACGAGCCTGAGAAGTCATTAAAGGAACAGTATTCAGCGACATAAAAATGAGAGGTAATACTCTCACTCACGAATGAACCCCCACAGCCCACCATAGAGCCACAATTAGAGAATAGGACACCCAACAAGAGACAGGCTGGGGTCCCCTCCAGGGGCGCATCGTGAGAATACTGCCCCACAATTGCCACCTCGAGAAAAGTCAGTCCGTTGAGATTGGGTTCTGCAACGAAAGGAGGATTGACAATAAAAGCGCCCCCTTGCTCACAACGTTGGGTACCACAGTTCTACGGGTGAGAGTGTGTGTCTCCGCAAACACCCGGGCGTCAAAACAGATGTCCGAAAGAATAATCAAGACTGGCAAAAAGGTCTGCGGGAAATGAAAATTAGAAAAGAGAAGAGGGGGAGGGGGGGGGAATTAAACATAAGGAAAAGGAAAAACATCCGGGAAAATTGGTGAAAACGGCAGCAGGAGCATAAAGCTTCAAAAGGACAGAGGACTGACCCATGGAGCATCACACTCCAGTAGCCGCCCACCAAGCCCCTTCACGATGACAATGGGCCGGAAAGGGAGGGGAGGCAGTCTTAAAAAACTGTTGGTATACTCTTAAAAATCAGATATTATGTTACCATTCTGCTCTCCAGTCAATATACCACTCCCTAATCTATTCCTATTATATGTGTAGCTGTGCATGTCAACCACTGCAAATTACATCAAGCAAATATCACCCAACAAAAATCTTCTATCAAAACTATAACAAACTGTCTTTAGAAAACACACAGCCCTCTGTTTAAATCCCAAAACATGCTAAACATTACCCACTCCACACAGTGTTCTTTACATATTCAAAACATTATTCCTTAAATTATAATACTGATCTGAATACTTTTCCTTGTTGTCGGGAAAAACCGACCCCATATACTTATTCTTTAATACAATGCTGTATGCAACTAATTGCACTGCTGTTCTTGTACTAATCCATTAATCAATACAAACACTAATTAATTTAATAACGTGTTCAAAGAAAACGTGATTACAGTGGAAATTTCCCTTAAACATGGGATATTATTGCCATGCCATTAAAATATCTACATTCAACATAAATCAATTACTTAAAACTTCTAGTCCAGCATTATAAACAATAAAAAATTGTTCTCTGTGACTGAATTAAATAGTATAATCAATAAATAATAACACCTCCCTACCTTCGTCCATAAATGAACAGAAAATTTAACTATTCCTAGTGGCGTCACTAGAGCGAGCAGGGAGGAGGGGCACGCCATTGTATAACGAGCAAATCTCTTGTGAGGGATTAATTGCCATTGTTATGGCGTTAAGGTTTCTTGAACGGAACACTAATAGTGCAGTGATTTGCACCGATTCAAAAGCAGCACTGCAAAGCCTAAGTAAAAATCAGGCAGAAAATCTTGCAATAGTCGCTGAAATCAAGAGAGCTGTGAGAGTACTTACCAATCAGGGAAGAGTCATCAAGTTTCTGTGGATCCCCTCCCATGTTGGAATATGTGGAAATGAACGAGCAGATGTGCTGGCTGCTGAAGGCGCTGAAGGAGACCATATTGAATACTTCATACCCAAGACTCAACTACAAATTAGAGGTATTATCAGGCAACATCACCGTGACAAGGTAACTGAGGAAAGGAGGATAGAAGCACAAACCAGTGAATCTGTACGATGGTACAACATGGTTGCAGCTGGCAATCCCAATCAGTATGGCCGAAGAGGAGGACGACGAGGGAGAGAATCAGTAATAGCGAGAATCCGTCTTGGATACAAATATCCATGGAGATTTGGAATGGAAACAACAGTTGATCAGCGAAGTTGCAGAATCTGTGGTGAGTGATGGACACCGCCTTGACCACTATCTACGTGAATGTGAACACCTGAGAGACATTAGGAATAACTGTAGAATAATAAACCCCACATTGTTTGAGTTAGGAAAACACTATTTGTCAAATATTGATACTGTTCTTAAATGATTTCCCCATTTTGCACCCGCAAGATAACGTAAGCTTTTAAGGGTTGATAAATGTTAATCTTCTTGTTTGAGGAGCTGTTCACTTGAGACAGTTAAGCAAGTCCCAGCTGTGTCTGGGTACAAGTGACAGGTTGAACAACCCAGCGGGTTTTCTTCCTATTGGGGAGTGTTGTACATTCTGCTATGGCGGTATGTTCACTCACAAGATGAGTGGCGCTGCCCAATAAACTCGCCCCTTGGGGCAAAATTTAAATTTAAATTTATGTTCTTCTGCTGCCGCTACCTCAAAATAACAGGAGTACTGTACCGCATTTCCGGTTGTGTAAAACATTAAAATATTATTACAGAGCTTTTAATATTATAATAGACAACCGGTGATGAGGCAGGCAAACCCCCAAAACAGGGTAAGCCTCTCTGATAATAACCAATAATAATTTATGTGCCATATCAGTGATTAGGAAGTTATTTGCAGTAGCTATATTGTAACATTCCGGCAGATCTTCTGTGGCAACCTGAGGAAATTGGCGACATCTACTTGTCGATTCGTCCTCACCTGTTGCAACACCATAGCCACAAGGTTCATATCTGCTGTTTGCCCACATGTCCCACACTAGTACCCAAACTGAAGCCTTCATATCAGATAAGGCGATTCAGTACTACAACTAACTCCAGTAGATTAACCAACTAATTAGTATAAATTTTCCTGTCAATCGATAAATCTTGATTGATAGGCTACAATTAATAACTCTCAAATTTGTGTAGGGATATGACTTGTGGGAGAATTTATATTCAAACAGTCCACTTAATTAATACAGTCCTCTAAGCTATCGTAAGACAGAAATAAAATTATACATTATAAATTAGAATTCATTTAATTAATCAATTAATTATTAATTACAATAAATAATAAAAATCCATGAGTCAGAATTCCTCACACTTGATAGATGTAACAGAACCCATAAGCACCAGACCAGAAATAAATCTCTTTGTTTTATATAATTGACAGAAAATGCTAATGTGATTCTCAGTGAGTAATATAATTAATTAAGTCATGCTAATATAACTGCCAGTAAGGCTAATATAGTGGGCAGGCTGATGTAATTAGTAGACAATTATAGAATGAATGATAAAGTTAGGCAAGGGTTTCCAACTTATCAATGCCAGTCTGTCTACTATAAACTCTTATGTGATATATATTTCTAATCAAGAGAAGTAAAATTCATAAATAGGCTTAAACAAAAATAAAAAAATTGGATATCTGTTTGCATAGGAATGTGATGAGCTAATTTTGATTTATATACATTTCTCCTACCAAGAGAAGATTGCATCTTGAGTACATCTCAAACTATACTCTTTGCCAGACCCAGTGCTAAATAATAACAAAAATGTGCAAAACAAAGGTTGAGATAATATACATTACTTTTAAAATTAATTTCTAAAGAGAACCAAAATAGAAACCACATTATTATTTAAATAAATATGAAGAAAAAATATTTACAACTGTTTTTATCTTTGAAAATGAGAGAAATATTTATTTATGAGCAATTTTGAGTTTTTCTTAAGTTCTTGCTTGGTCTATGAGGAGCACCTCACTTTCATTAAACAAAATAATAAAATACCTTTAGATCTTTACCAGTTATGGTGATTCATATTTCTTAAAACAAAATTTACGCAATTACCTCTGAAGGACATCCAACTGACATGGTGATAGCGCAGTATTTCATGATGAAGCTAAATTTCCAAACCGTATATTACCTTAAAGTTAAGTTAATGTACTAATATGTGCGTATCATTACACTTCAACATTCTCTTAATCATCTCCCACACTCAAAAGTGTTAGGCCGGCCACACACGTGCAGTTTTAACTGACAGTTATAACTGTTCAGTTAAAACTGTCAGTTAAAACTGCACATGTCTGGGTATCTCAGTTGCTCCTTTCGTCAGTTCAACAGAACTGTACAGTTAAACTGCGACAAATGCAATGTTCCATATTTTTAACTGAAAGGAGTAATTGAACTGAGCGTGTGTGGGGATTCGTAACTGTACAGTTCTCAACTTCTCATTTCTACCGGTGGTAGCGGTGAGTGCAGTTTGAGTTGGCACGTAAACAAAACCAAGTGATTGTTGAATTCATTGAACTATCGATCTGAACCTTGCCTGTGGCAAGTTAAAAGTTAAGAGTATCATGACCGAACAAAGAAAGATGTTGCCTATAGCAAATTAGTAAAGAAGTTGGAGGAACTTCAGTCATGCGCAAATAATTGAGAAAATCAATTGGTTCTTCACTTAATTCCTTTAACAATTTAATATCAGAACATTGATTTCGCCTTAGTAACCACTTTTTGCACCACTGCTTACGCTTCTTAGTTTTCTTTTTTCTATTTGCTTGTAGCATTACAAAGAATACACCAAGAGCGGCAAGATCGTACTCCTCGGAATCCATGGTAAAACTGAGGGATTGAACTGTGTGTGTGTGTGTGCATTTCATTTTTAACTGACGTCAGTTTGAACTGTGACAGTTATAACTGAACAGTCATAACTGTCAGTTAAAACTGCACATGTGTGGCCGGCCTTAGGGTGATTAAATGAATGTATCATCTTGTGCTTCTTCATATTTCTAAGATAACCGAATCTCTTTCCACAGTCTGGACACTCATGAGGTTTGACACCTGAATGCGCTAACATGTGATGGATAATAGTTCCACGGTCTCTAAATTTTTTGCCACACTCAGCACATTCAAAAGGTTTTTCTCCCGTATGCACCAGCCTGTGTTTCTTCAGAGATTCAAGCTGACTGAATCTCTTCTCACACTCTGGACACTCGTGAGGTTTTACACCTGAATGCACCAACATGTGACGTATTATACTTCTACGTTCTTTAAATTGTTTGCCACACTCAGCACATTCAAAAGATCTTTTATCTGTATGCAACATCCTGTGTCTCTCTCTACTTCCAAGCTGAGTGAATCTTTTCCCACACTCTGGACACTCATGGGGTTTGTGACCTGAATGCACTAACATGTGAGTCTTCATCATTACACGCTGACTGAATCTCTTCCCACACTCTGGACACTCATGGGGTTTGTGACCTGAATGCACTAACATGTGCTTCTTCACATTTTCAAGAAGACTGAATCTCTTCCCACACTCTGGACACTCATGAGGTTTATGACCTGAATGCACTAACATGTGCTTCTTCACATTTTCAAGACGACTGAATTTCTTCCCACACTCGAGACACTCATGTGGTTTCTCACCTGAATGCACTAACAAGTGCTTCCTCATATTTCCACGATGAGTGAATACCTTCTCACACTGTGTACACTGGTAAGTCTTCATCTTCTTTATGATAGGTGCAGTTTATGTAAAGGTTTATGCTCCTTTTTTGCAGTTGCTGTGGTGAAGTGGTTACACACTCGTCTGGCTTTTCGCGTGGGGTGTGTCCTGGGTTCTTATTCTGGCTGGGGAGGATTTACTGGGCGTCAATCCTTTCCTGTAGCCTCCGTTTACCAAACAATAAAATGGGTATCTGATTGTTAAACGATTTGGCGGGTCGTATTCCCGGGAATATAGGATTAAGGACTTGCCCGAAACGCTATGCGTGCTAGTGGCTGTACACGAATGCAAGAACTCTTCTTCTTTCTTGGCAATACGTGCAGTTTGCATAAAGGTTTTCCTCCCGATGACTGCACGAGTGGTAATGTAGAAAGATGCGGCACATCAATGGACACGACGTAACAGATGGCAAGAACTGCTGCTCCTCACAAAATGGTGCCCAACGCTTGTACAAGCGTTCCAATGTTTTTTTTCTGGTTCCTTATCTTATTTTTCATATTTCTTATGTTTTGTTTATAACTGCTTTTCTACAGTTACCATCTATATTTTCATCATCTTTTCCAATTAACGAATATATTTGAAATTCTTTCTTTATACATAATACCATACGATTATATACTTTTTGAAGGAATCAGATCTCTCCTGGTGGATGGGATACAAATAATATCGTAAGCAAGGCGATTCGCCCGCGGATTTTGGAACCTACGTTATTTGTTTATTTATTTATTTATTATTTATTTATTTATTTATTTATAAACAAGAAGGTTCATTGGGTTTATGAGCGTACATAGCATTGATGTTTTTAACATTCTTGTAAGGCCACTAACATGCATAACTTTCGGGCAGGTCCTTATAAATAGTAGTCTAACAGATAATTTTAAGTAGGCAATTTCTAGTAAAACTGAAAAAATGTTTAACAGGTACATTGTAAGAAAATTCAACAAAGTTCAGTAGGTACATCAAAGTAAAATTTGAGGGTTATCAACAGGTGCATTGCAGCATAATTTGAGGATTATAATGCAGAAAATATGCTTTTAATATAATCCAGAATTTCTTTATTGAAGATCAGCATTGTTCCAAATGGATAACAAAAACTGGAACTCAACTCAGAATGTATCAGGTTCATGATTTGTACAAAGAGAAACAACAACGGCACTTTCCTGCACCGTGGGAGGTTACACCCTTTCCAGTTTTAATCCCTCCCTTTCCACCCAAGATGCAAATTAGAGATCAGCCCAAGCTTCGTCTTGAGGCAAAGCTTGCCTTAAGCCATATTGATGCTCTGTCCACAGAGCATTCTCTCTCTCAAATCATATACACTGATGGTTCCCTACACCGTACCACGGGTGCAGCTGGAAGTGCAGTTGTCCTGACAATGGGCGATGGCTTGAACTTTGAGTGGGGAGTCCGTATAAACAATTGGGCCTCTACCCTTCAGACCGAATTATTTGCCTTGATCCTTGCACTGAAATGTGTACAAGTCTCCAAACTTGATACATTAATTGTAAGTGACTCCTTATCATCCTTAAATGCTCTCAACTCTTTAAGACATAACTGTAACGTGCTCGTGTCCGAAGCTAGACACAAATACAACAAAATTATTAAGGATGGTAACAGAGTCCATTTCATGTGGTCTCCATCTCATGTTGGCCTCCGAATGCATGATAGAGCTGATAAATTAGCCAAAGAATCTGCCTTAAAGGAGCCGTTGAGTGTAACCTTGGATTGTCAATGAGCAATCTGAGAGCAGCAGCACACCGAGAACTTCAACACGATCTTGTAGATCTGAGGCAAAGTGAAATTGACACCAGTAATTCCATCTATCATCATACTATCATGCAAGAGGAGCCACACATCTATGGATCATCCAATCAAATCAGCAGACTTCTAGATGTTACTACTGCTTGGCTTAGACTCGGTTACAAGTATCTCTGGGAATTCTCATTATCTGCTGATGTAGATCTGACCAAATGTAAACTGTGCCAACAAAATTATTCGCACACCCTCCGTCACTATGTGATGGAGTGCGAAAAGATACATGAATTTAGAGACAATTCTATAACCAATGTTCCAGCGATGTGTCAATATTTCATTCAAAATGATCTGCTACCAGAAATTTTAGCCAAATATCCCCAGTTTGCTAACTGTAGGTAGTAACTAAGTGATTGTAACCTATCCACCGCTGCCCACTAGATGAGGGGCGGTGTGCAGGACAAACATATAAATTTTGACACTAGCTCTCCACATATGTCAGTTGCTTAATTTAGAACCTGTACTTGAGGTCGATCTCGAACCCATTGTTGATGTGACAACTTATATTGAATTTTGTAACTAGCTCATCAAGATTGTAACTTGCTTAGCTAAATGAATTGTGGGGTTCAGTCCCTGAGCCCATTATGTGCCTCTGTAACTCTTTCCACTACCGCCCACAAGATGGGTATGGGGTGCATAATAAATGAACTAAACTAAACTAATATAACAATAATGATATAAGGTGATAGCAATGATTACAAGGGTGAGGTTGTATGGCTTAGGTACATATGTTGGGGATTGGATAGCACTAGATACAGTGCGAGTTTATAGCATTTATATATTTACAAACAACAAAAACAAAATTTATTTATATGTTATTTATATGTGTGTGTTCTCTGTAAACTGTAGCATTGCAATAAAAAAAAACACACAAAAAAATAATGGGGGTGGTAGGAGAAGAAAAGATTAAAGTGTTCAGTGAGAATCCACAAGGTCTTCTCTGAATGCTCTTTGTTGAAACTACGAAGATGAAATTAGGTACTTTTTGGTTTTGTTTTTAAAGAGGCAAAAGTTTGACAGCTTTTCAATTCACTAGGGAGTGAGTTCCGTAGACTAGGTCCCTTAATTTGCATAGACTGTTTACACAGATTAAGTTTGACCCTGGGGATATCAAAGATATATTTATTTCAGGTGTGGTGATAAAGGGTCCTATTACATCTGTCCAGGGAGAGTTTCAGAGCATGGTTTGCATATAAGAACAGGGTTTTGTAAATGTAGTTGACACAAGAGAATATGTGGAGTTAATATTTAGCAAGTTAAGGGATTTAAACAGGGGAGCTGAGTGTTGTCTGAAAGCAGAGTTTGTTATTATTCTGATAGTAGGTTTTTGCTGGGTGATGATGGGTATACCAACACCCAAAATGTTCTGAACTCTGTATTGCACACATGTCAGGAACTAGGCTTGGTCATCTCAGTAGAGAAAACAAATATCCTGAACCGACGTCCACCCAGACGAGGTGGGGCCGTTCGCAAAATGCAGTTGCATGATGGCTCTCTGCTCGACTATGTAACCAGATACAAATACCTTGGTCGTGAAGTTCCACTGTACCGCAACGTTGTAGCCAGACTGGGTCGCCAATGTAGAGAGAGGCTCCGTGCTCTCAAGGCTGTGGCAGGCTACCATCTAAGCTATGGTGCAAATGTGAGAATTGTCAAAATGATATATCTCTCATATATTAGATCTCTGATTGATTATGTTGCACCCATGCTTGCCCTAGTGACTGAGAGAATGCTTGGAGGGCTGGAAAAGATGCAAAACGAAGCCATGAGGATAATCCTCGGATGCCCCCGTACAACTGAATTACTAAACATGAGGAAGGAACTGAATATTTCATGTGTAAGTGATCGTATCACTGAAATTAATGCTTTAATTGGTATCAAGATGCTTAGGCTAACCCACCCCTAACCCCTGCACAGAAGCCCTCAAAGCCTTCTTCCTTGAAGATCAGCATCCCTCTAAATGGATTGCCGTAACTGCCAATGTGCTCAGAATGTATAACTTTCATCACCCTTACCAAGAGAGACAAGAACAACACTTTCCTTCCCCATGGGAGATCACTCCTTTCCAAATTATTGTCCCCCCTTTCCCACCCAAGAAGCTGATTAAAGAACAAGCCTTGCTTCGACAAGAAGCAAAGTAAAATGCCTTAAGCCAAATTTATTTATTTATTTATTTTATTTATTTATATATATATACAAGAAGGTACATTGGGTTTGTGAGAATACATTGGATAGTACAGTATTTACATTCTTGTAAAGCCACTAGTACGCACAGCGTTTCGGGCAGGTCCTTAATCTAGCAGATAATTTTAAGTAGGTAATTTCAATCAGAATTGATAAATGATAAAGATACATTACAAGAGAAAAATGAGATGAGAGAGATAAGTAGGTATATTAAAGCACATTGTTATATTAAAGCTCTGATTGATTACATTGACAGCTTGATTAGTAATTTAAACAAGGTTAATAGACACCAAACAGCAGATTGACAGCACATATAAGACAGCAATGATCACAATGGTAAAGATGTTCAGATTGGGTACATAAAGATTGGGAGACTGGGTAGCAAAAGATACAGATAAATAAGATTTATAAACACCATACAACAGATTGGCAGCACATATAAGAAAACAGCAATGATCACAATGGTAAAGATGTTCAAATTGGGAACATGAAGGTTGGGAGATTGGGTAGCAATTGATACAGTGCAATTTTAAGGCAAAAAGTGAAAAACTATGAAGATGAAATTAGGTACTTTTTGGTATTGATTTTGAATGATGTAAAAGTTGGACAGCTTTTCAATTCAGTAGGGAGTGAGTTCCACAAACTGGGTCCCTTTATTTGCATAGAGTGTTTACACAGATTAAGTTTAACTCTGGGGATATCAAAGAGATATTTATTTCTGGTGTGGTGATAATGGGTCCTATTACATCTGTCCAAGAAGAGTTTCAGACAAGGATTTGCATTTAAGAACAGGGTTTTGTAAATGTAGTTGACACAAGAGAATTTGTGGAGTGAGATTATGTTTAGCATGTTTAGGGAGTTAAACAAGGGGGGCTGTGTGTTGTCTGAAAGCAGAATTTGATATTATTCTGATAGCAGATTTTTGCTGGATGATGATGGACTTGAGATGGTTTGCAGTGGTTGAACCCCATGCACAGATACCATAGTTGAGATAGGGATAGATTAGTGCATAATATAGAGAGATGAGAGCAGAGTTAGGAATATAATATCTGATTTTGGAGAGTATACCAACTGTTTTAGAGACTTTCTTAGTTATGTGTTGTATGTGGGTACTGAAGTTGAGTCTCTTGTCTAGGAATATGCCAAGAAACTTTCCATCATTTTTATTGCTAATGTTTACATTGTCAATCTGAAGCTGAATTGCATTTGTAGATTTGCTTCCAAATAGGATGTAGTAGGTCTTTTCTATGTTAAGTGTTAGTTTGTTGGTTGACATCCATAAGTGGACTTTTTTTAATTCATTATCAACACCATTTAGTGTATGTGGGTTGGGGTTGGAGTAGATGAGGGTAGTATCATCAGCAAACAAAGTAGGTTTCAGAATGTTAAGAGACATTAGGCAGATCATTAATGTATATAAGAAAAAGAAGAGGTCCCAAGATGCTGCCCTGTGGCACTCCAACAGTTATTGGTAGAATGGGAGAGATTATATTATTGATGGCTACACATTGGTGTCTATCACTAATACAATACAATACAATACAATACAATACAATACAATACAATTTTACAATACAATTTTACAATACAATACAATTTTATTTAGGTAAGGTACATACATACAATAAATATTTACAAGGATTGTTTAACTTATAGGTATAGCTAGTACATACAATGCCTAAAGCCACTATTACGCAAAGCGTTTCGGGCATGATAAACTTAAGTGACAAGCTTAATACTAATTGAACATAATGAGTAGAATGAAAACAAGAAATGAAAAAGCAGCACAAATACAATTATGTCGACAAACAGCGCTCTTTAAAGAAAAAAACAGACATTGGTTGACAATAGAAGGGTAAGGTAGGTTACAGGGAATTTATTAGGTATAGCTTCGCTTTTAACTTAAACTGGTTGAGAGAGGTACAGTCTTTAACATGGTTGGGAAGGTCATTCCACATTCTGGGCCCCTTGATTTGTAGAGCATTTCTAGTTTGATTAAGTCGTACTCTAGGAATATCAAAACTGTATTTATTTCTGGTGTGATGCTCATGGGTTCTGATACAACCTTCTATGAAGCTTTTGAGATCAGGATTGGCATTATAGTTTAGCGTTTTATATATGTATAATACACAGGAGAGAATGTGCAGTGACTTAATGTCTAACATATTCAGAGATTTAAGTAGGGGTACCGAGTGATGTCTGGGGCCAGAATTGGATATTGTCCTAATAGCAGCTTTGTGTTGAGTAATTAGAGGACGTAAGTGATTTTGGGTAGTAGAGCCCCAAGCACAAATACCATAGTTGAGATATGGATAGATAAGGGAGTAATAGAGAGTCACCAGGGCAGGGCGTGGTACATAATATCTGATCTTAGAAAGAATGCCCACAGTTAGTTTTTGAAACTTTTTTTGATATGTTTAGAATGTGTCCCTGGAAATTAAGCTTGTGGTCAATGAGGATGCCAAGGAATTTGCCATCTAATTTGTTACAAATTTGGGTATTGTTTATTTTGAGATTTATTTGATTAAAGGATTTATTGCCAAACAGAATATAAAAGGTTTTGTCAATGTTAAGGGTGAGTTTGTTGGCAGTTAGCCACAGATGGACTTTATTTAGCTCAGTATTTACTGTGGCATTTAGAGCAAGGGGATCAGGACTGGAGTAAATGAAGGTTGTGTCGTCAGCAAATAGAATTGGTTTGAGGTGTTGGGAGGCATTTGGAAGGTCATTAATGTAGATGAGAAAGAGGAGAGGGCCAAGTATGCTGCCCTGGGGAACACCAATGTTGATGGGTAGGGTGGGAGAAATTGTGTTATTCACAGAAACATATTGGAGCCTGTCAGTAAGGTAGGATTTGAGGTATTGTAGGGAGTGTCCTCTGACTCCATAATGATGTAATTTAAGAAGAAGGTTTTGGTGGTTGACAGTGTCAAAAGCTTTACGCAGGTCCACAAACAACCCAACAGAGAACTCATTTTTATCAAGAGCTGTATGAATCGAGTTAAGCATACTAATAAGTGCATCGTTAGTGCTTTTTTGGGTCTGAAGCCATATTGGCAAGGGCTAAGTATATTGAGTTTGGCTAGATATGAGTAAAGCTGCTTATAGATTAGTTTTTCAAAAATTTTTGACAAGTTTGGCAGGATAGATATAGGTCTGTAGTTGTTAACATCTGTGAGATTACCACATTTGTGGACAGGCGTTACTCTCGCTTTTTTTAGAATATCTGGGAAGGTTTGGAGTTCAAGTGACTTGTTGAAGAGCAAAGCAATAGCAGGGGCTAAAGGTCTGGAGGCTTTTTTGTAAATTAAAGTTGGTATCTCCTCAAGGGCACCAGACTTGGTTTTAAGGGAAAGGATTATCTCATTGACGTCAGTGGAATTAATAGGCTTTAGGTACAGAGACTGTGGATAGTTACCTGAAAGATAGTCATTAATGTCTGTACTGGAAGATGGAATATCATTTGCAAGGGATGAACCAATGGAAGAGAAGAACCTATTGAACTCAGTAGCAGAATCAGAGGCAGAAAGCTGACCATTGTTATTAGACAGGAGAGTCGGTTTGTTATTTAAAGACTTCTTTGATCCCAATATTTGAGAAATTGTTCTCCAAGTTTGTTTAATGTTGCTCTTTATTTGGGTAAATTTATCTTCGTAGTATTTAGTTTTGGCTCGTCTAATTATCTTAGACAGCAATAATGAGTAATTCTTTGAGAATTCTTTGGAGACAATTCCTAACCTATACTTCTTCTCAAGGTCATGCTTTTTATTAATAGATTTAAGTATTCCCTTTGTAAGCCAGGGATTGTTAAGCCTTTTGGTTGTGACTTGTTTTGTAAGCATAGGACAGTGGGTATTATAAAGGCTAAGAGTTTTTTGAAGAAAAGATTGTACTGCAAGGTTGATGTCCACTATGTTACCTAACTCGGACTCCCAGTTGACATTATCAGCAGCAGTTATAAAATTGTCTATAGCAGTTTCATTGTGTAGTCTAAAACGTATCACTCTTGACTCAAGAGGTGGTTTGCTAATGTTAGTTAAGAGAAATGTGGGGTAATGATCTGTAGTGCTATCGGTGATTATACCTGAAGTAAGCGGAGAGGTTATGTTTGTCCAGATGTGATCGAGCGTCGTGGCAGTGCTATCAGTGATTCTAGTAGGTCTAGTGATTAAGGGTATGAGGAAGCAGGAATTCATACAGTTGAGGAAGCTAACAGCAGTGGGGTGTTCAGGCTCGCAGAGGTCAATATTAAAGTCCCCTGCGATAATTAGGTGGTTTTTGTTCAGTCTGTTATCAAGTATTAGATTTCTAAGGTTTGAGTTGAATTCGGACACATCAGTGTTAGGAATTCTATAAACTGCGCCCACAGTCAGGACAGACTCGGCACCCTTGACTCTGAAGCTGGCGAAGATATACTCCCCATAGCAGTCTCTGGTTCTAATTTCTTTTAAGCATGTTAGTTCTTGGTGGTAGTAAAGAGCAGTGCCACCACCTCTCTGAATTTGACGACAGTTGTGAATTGCTGAGTAGTTAGGCATGTTAAAGAGCTGAGTAGTATCCTCTTTCAACCACGTTTCAGTAAGTATAATAAAAGAGAATTTGTTGTCAACAGCTTCAATCAAGGCACTAACATCATCGAAGTGTTTACCTAGGGATCTAACGTTCAAATTGATTACAGAGATATTGTGATTATGAGTTAATACATTGTTTACATCATGTGCTGCAAAATATCTGCAATTTAGATCATTAAAGTGATAATTGTCATAGATAGTGGATAAGAGGTTAAGTTCAGGGTCTATACTTGTCTGCATAAAAAAAGCTGATTGCAGGAAAAACAAGGGAAGAAAGGCAAATAACAAGGTAGAAATAAGCTATAAAATAGGGAAAAAGATGTACACAATACAGAACAAAGCAAACTCAAAAGGAGCTTACAGGGGTACAATGGAGTAAGGGAGTATGGCTAGGCTAGGCAACCTAGGTAATAAATGAGATTAACGAAAAAACATATGAACATGGACTATACAAAACACAAGATATAGAAATACAAAACAAAAATATAAACAAGACTAAGCAATACAAAAACAAATTGAGCAAAAATGAAAAATGAGGTAGATTGCTTACAAGTACTCTCAGGTACACTGTAAGTAACAATTTGCAATTTGAGATACAGGCAAAGCCAGGGGTACAATGGAGTAAGGGAGCATGGCGAGGCTAGGCAACCTAGGTAATAAATGGAATCAAAGAAAAGTTGAATAATAAGCATAGGCAAATTTAAGCTAATGATTATTAACTATAAATAGTTCAGTTATGACTGTATAATTAATAAGACCTGAAGAACTATTTATGCACTCAATTAAAAAATTTCAGTAAATGACTAGTTAAGAGTAAGTTAAAAATTAAGTCAGAAAATGAAACAATGAGACTTAGGAAACCTAGCCCCACTAGTTGACAGGGGGTTAATTAAGTTAATTCACTGGGAGTGATAATGAGCTGAGACAGACCACATTGGGAGAGGAAAGCGTTGAGGTTCTCTTCTTTAGTAATAGTGAACATTTTGCCCTCTGCGGTTTTTCTCACCTTTATCAGTCCATCTCTAACGAAGCACTGATGAATCGCATCTGGGTTTTTTTGACGGATTTGACGCAGGCGGTAGAGGAGGTGCTGTCTGTTCCTAGTCAAGCACTCGTTGATGTATAATCCCGTCCGTTGGGCTACAGCTGTCCGGACTAGATTGGATTTCGTGAACTGGGAAGACAGCTTCAGGCGAATTTTCCGTTGGTTTTGACTTGATGGATTCTTTTTGCCTACTCTGTAGGCAGCAATAACGTCAGATTTGTTTAGAATGAGCTGCAATTTGTCTTTTATGAGATCCAGAGCTATTTCGACACAGTTTTCACCATCATGTTCCACAGGTAAATCTTGGGACGACACTATAACTGAGTCTAGCAGCTTTTGCTGGTCTTGTTCATCCTGGGAAACAGAACGCTGGGCTGAAAATGTACTGATACATGCAGTCATTTTGTTGAGGGCTTCCTCCTGTTTTTTAATGGCTTCATCAGTTTTCAGAAGGTTGCTTTCCTCACGGAGATCATTTAAATCATGCTGAAGTTGGTCTTGGCTTGCCTTGCAGTTTCTAATTTCCTCGCGGAGGAGGGTTATTTCTTGTTGTTGTTGTTGGAGATTAGCGCGGATCGCTAGATTCTCATTTAGAAGACTCAAGATGATAGCATTTTGAGACTCGAGGACTTGGCACAACTTTTTAAACCACTGATTCTCGGCCCAGTTATAGAATTCCGGTGAGGGACCGGAAGCTCGCTTGAGTTGCTTATAGTGGGATGCTAGCATGTCCATAGGAGAGGGTTGAGATGTCTCTGCTCCCTTGCTCAAAGGGGTGGAGGGGAGGGCAGCACCGCTGCCCTGGACCCCAGAGCTTCCAGACGGAGAAACACGAATATTGTTTGAGTTGGCCGGGATGGTTGCCTTGTTAAGGGGTTTGTTGTCCTTCTTTCTCTGCACAGCCCCATGTTTAGGAGACATGATTGGTTAGAATGGACTGGGGGTATATATTGTGAAGAAACTTGCGTCAGGCAGCGCGGTGGCGGCAGCAGGCACTGGTACTCACAGCCGTAGAGGAATGTTTTGAAACTTAATTGAGATGGAATGAGTTGATTTTGGTCGGTTACTTTGGTTTTGCTATAACATGCTAGGACTCCATGTACTTAGCTGCCTGTGGGTGGCGGTCTACATCATCTGGCAATAGTATAAGGGCTGATATACAGCTTAGAGTGAGGAGCGCAGCGTGATCACTAAGATAGGATTCGATATAGTCCAGTGCATAGCCTCGGATTCCATAATGATGGAGTTTACTTAAGAGGTAATCGTGATTAACAGTATCAAAGGCCTTTCTCAGGTCAATGAAAAGTCCAATTGGAAACTCATTTTTGTCAAGAGCTGAGTAAATTATATCAAGGAGACTAATAATTGCATCGTTGGTACTCTTTTGAGAGCGGAATCCAAACTGACAGGGGCTAAGAATGTCGAATTTTACGAGATAGGAGTAGAGCTGTTTGTAGATAATTTTTCCAAATATTTTTGATAGTATGGATAGGTTCGATATTGGTCTATAGTTGTTTATGTCTGACGGATTACCTCCTTTATGAACTGGCGTTACTCTTGCTTTTTTAAGGATATCAGGGAAGGTATGACGCTCAAGGGATTTGTTGAACAGCAGAGCTATGGGAGGCGCTCTTGTATACAATGGATGGGATTTCACTGATGTTCCCAGCTTTGGTTTTTAGTGAGTGTATGATGGACACAACATCTGACGGGTTGACTGGTGAGAGGAGAAGAGTTTGGATAGCTGCCTGAGAGATATGTGTCTGAGTCTGTGGGATTTTACTTGCAAGGTTAGCACCAATCGATGAAAAGAAGCTATTAAATTCATTCGCCATTTCTAAGTCAGATGACAGTGTAAGGCCATCCTTAGAGACTGTTATCTGGTTTTGGGAGTGTTGTTTAGTTCCCAGGATGTTAGAGATGGTATTCCATGTGCTTTTCATGTTGCCTTTTGCTTCTTTGAATCTAGTCTCATAATATGAAAGTTTTGCTTTTCTTATGATACTGGTAAGCACTGACGAGTACCTTTTAACTACTTCCATTGAAACTAGGCCACTCCTAAATTTCTTTTCGTATTCGTGTTTTTTGTTGATTGAATTAATTATGAAAAATTGATGCTTTAGTCAGAGAGCGCTCCCTGTACTCAAGGGGATGACCATAAAGTGACAAAGAGGGACGAAGAACGACCCGCTTCCGAGTAAAAGTCATGGCACAAGTCTTAGTAGTAGAGAACTTGAAGCCATGATCGGTGGCCCAAGATGACACGGCATCAATCGCAAGTTGAAGCCGCCGTTGAAGGAGAGGTGAATCATCACCTCGACAGCAAAGAGTAAGATCATCAACATAAAGAGCGGAGAAGATGCCAGAAGGAAGGGAGGAAAGGATATCATTGAGGGCAACCAGAAAAAGAGTAGTACTCAGAACACTACCTTGGGGCACACCTTCATACTGCCGAAAAGAGGCAGAGAGAGTGGCACCAAGCCTGACTCGAAAGGTATGACGAGAGAGAAAGCTTTGAAGGAAGAGAGGGAGATTACCACGAAGGCCAAAAGAACGAAGTTGGGACAGAATATGGTATCTCCAAGTCGTGTCATAAGCCTTTTCCATGTCAAAAAGGACAGCAACAACGGAGGTCTTTGCAGCAAAAGCAGTACGAATATAGACCTCCAAGTTCACCAGGACATCAGTCGTGCTGCGGCACTTGCGAAAACCAAATTGAGAAGGAGAGAGGTGGTGATTGTGTTCCAAGAACCACATCAGACGGACATTTACCATACGCTCAAACAGCTTGCAAACGCAACTCGTGAGAGCAATAGGGCGGAAGTCCTTAGGGGACGTACCGAATCGGGAGTACAACGGCATCGAGCCAGTCCTCAGGGACAGACGACGACTCCCAGACCTGGTTATACAGATTCAGTAAATACTGAAACGTGCACGGAGGGAGATGGCGAAGCATCTCATAATGAACGTCACCTGAGCCCGCTGCCATAGATCCGCAGAAGGCCAGGGCAGACCGAAGTTCAGAAAGAGAGAAAGGATCGTTATAGGCAAGGCGGAGAAGAGTGTGGAAATCTAAAGGAGACGATTCAAGAACAGACTTACGAAGAAGGAAGGAATGAGGAAGATGAGAACCAGAGCTAACAGAAGAAAAGTGGGAACCCAGTTCAGCCGCGACCTTCACTGGATCCGCCACAAGAGTCCCACGGAGGTGGAGAACAGGCGAGACATCTGGAACGAACTTGCCCGCAATCTTGTGGATCTTCTTCCAGATCTGCAGTAGAGGAGTATCAGACATAATGGTGGAAACATAAGATTTCCAACCCTCACGTTTAGCAGTACGGATGGTCCTATGGGCCACCGCACTTGCCTTCAGAAACTGAATAAAAGAATCAGCCGTCTGCCGGTGGCGGTGTTTTTTCCAGGCTGCACGCTTACAGCGGACAGCCCGAGCACAGTCCGCATTCCACCAGGGAACACACTTCTATGTGCCCAGGGAGGAAGAGCGAGGGATAGAGCTGAGGGCAGCGTTGAAGACAGAGTCATAAAAAAGGAGGAGAGTGCGAGGATGAGGCAGAGAGGAGAGGTCAGAGAGAGTAGTGTGGAGGGTGAATAGGCACCAGTCAGCCTTGGCAAACTGCCACCTAGGGAAGGAAAGAGGAGGGTGGAAAGAGAAAAAGGAAGCGAGGATGGGGAAATGATCACTGTTATGGAGGTCATCAAGAACCTGCCATGTGAAATCTAAGTAGAAGGACGACGAGCAGAGAGAAAGATCAAGACAGGAAAGAGTGCGAGTTCGAGTCCACATGAGTGGGCTCACCAGAATTCAGAAGAGATAGAGATGAAGCGAGGATGAACGGTTCGAGAAGACAGCCTTGGGTGTTTGTCAGAACATCACCCCAGAGGGAATGTCGACAGTTCAAATCACCCAAAAGGAGCACCAGCTCTGGCAAGGAGTCCAGGAGGTGCTTAAGATCAGGAAGGGAAAGAGGGACATTTGGAGGGAGATAAATGGAACAGACTGTATACCATTTACCCACAAAAACACGGGCAGCAGAACAATGGATAGGGGACGGAAGAAGTAGGGGAACGAAGGGAATATCAGAACGAATTAAGAGAGCAGTAGAGTTATGGGCCCCAGCAAGAGCTGGGGGGAGAAAAAAAGGAATAACCACAAAAGCGACCAGGACGAGCGCCAAGCATTGGTTCCTGGAGATAAACACAAAGTGGTGTAAACTGTGTAATTAGAAGTTGGAGTTCATGGAAGTTGGCATAAAATCCATGAATATTCCACTGAAGAATAGACATTATCAAAGAGAAAGGACAGTAACAGAGAACAAGAAAGAAATTAAGGGAAAGAGAAACACAGTTTACTAAAGGATCTCAGGATCAGGAGCAGGGTCAGGATCAGGGTCTGGATCAGGAGCAGGGTCGGCAAAATCAGTGTTAGGGGGCATGGGTAAACTTAGTAAGGAGAGAGGGAAGGGAGAGAGAGAACAGGCCAGAGGCGGACTGACGGGGTCCGGAGGAGGAGGGGCCAACTGAGAGGGGCAGGCAAGGACAGTTGGAGGAGGGGAGGGGGGGGGGCAGAAATCAGGGAGTGCACCTCAGGAAGGGCAGCAACAGAGGGAATCGGGGGTGGAAGAAACCTCCATATCAGAGATAGGGGGTTCGACTACTGAAATGGGAGGGGATGTAGTGACAGAGTCAGAGGGAGGGGGTGAGGAAGAAAGCGAAATCTTCTTACCCGCCGGAGAGGAAGAAGGAGAGGAGCCAGGCTTACGTTTCTGACTCAAAGAGACAGGCGTTCCAGTAACAACGTACCCGGCGACAGACTCAATGGTCTCAGCAAGAGAAGAGGAACGAGAGCGAACAACACGAAGATTGCTGGGAGGATGATGGATATCAGCCTGGACAGACAGGTGGCATGGAAGGTCAAGAGACTGGGGGGAGGGTCGGGAAGAATGAGTGGGGGGAGATGGGGAAGAAGACAAAGGAGATATGGCGGACTGGGTAGGAAAGGGGGGAAATCCTAGACAGAGAACCGGGAGGGAGACCATCCGGGACAGGAGGCAAAGGAATAGGGGAGGAGGTGGTGGGTGTGGTCGGGTTTAAGTCCTGTGAGACTGAGGAAGACGGGAAGGACGAGGAGAGGTAGAATGCAACACGCGTGCGTAGGAGACGCCCGCGAAACGGGCGAGACGATGAACTTAGCGTCTCGCTTCAGGAAAAGACAGACGATCATGGTGCTTCAAGTTGAGGATGGCTTCCTCGAGTTTGTAGTGCATACATGAGCGTGAGAAAGTAGGGTGGGCTTCACCGCAATTGAGGCAGCGAGCCAGGGGAGAAGTGCACTCGGACTTAGAATGACTATCGTCCCCACACAAGGGGCACAGATACACAGTACTGGTGCATTTGAGGACACAGTGCCCGAACTTCCAACACGTATTGCATAGTCTAGGAGAGGGAATGTACTCCTGAACGGAGCATCTGGCACCAGCAAGAGTAATAGAGGGCGGAAGGGTCCTACTATCAAAGGTGATTTTTACAACTCGAAGGGGCTGACGGCGATGACCACGAGGGGGTCGAGTAAACGTGTCCACCTGGAGGACAGAATGGCCTTGGGCTTCGAGGTAATGTTTAATATCCTCATGGCAATCGTTGAGGTCCCGAACACCAGTTGCAACATGGTGCGGGAGAACAGTGCCAACACTGGCATTTAACCGAGCGTTCTTGGAGACCCGAACAGGGGTCTCTCCAATGCAGGACAAAGCGGCTAAGTGAGTAGCTGCATCCTGAGAAGGAGCAGCGATGACACGCGTACCGTAACTGGTGGAGTTAAAAGTAACAGAGGCATCTACTGAATCAACAAGGTGTTTATGGAGGGAGAAATCGTCAGGAGGAGTAGAATCCAGATGATGGAGATCAAAGTATTTAGCCCACGTAGCGGGACCAAACAAGGCGTTGTAAGTAGTATTACGGGAAGGGATCGTGCGAGTGCGGCCGTGGCAGGAACGGCGTTGAGAACCCCCAGAATTCATGGGGGTAAAAGGCGCAGTAGTCACAATGAGAGACAGAGCCGTGCCAGGGGACGAGGTGGTCACCACTGGGGGCTGGGGACTCGACCCTACCGCAGAGGAGGGAGGGGAGCTGAGGAGAGTAGTCAGGTCGTCAGGGCCCAATGCAGCAGGGGCTACAGGGCCTGGTCTTCCAACACAGTCCGACTTGGGGGCTTGGTTGCCCACCCCACGAGCCTGAGAAAATACAAGGGAAACAATATCAGCCATGAAAACGAGGAAAAACTTTCATTCACGAATGTGCCCCCACACCCACCATGGAGCCACAATTAGAGGCAGGACACCCAACAAGAAGCTATCGCCGATCTTGCCGGGGGCCCCCCAGGGATGCGTCGTGAGTATACGCCCCACAAACGCCACCTTAAGAACCATGAGTCCGTCGAGAGCAGGTTCAGTGACGAAAGGAGGATTGACAATAAAAGGGTCCCCTCGCTCGAGACGTTGGGTACTACAGTTCTACGGGTGCAAGAGTATGCCTCCTCAAACACCCGAGCGTCAAAATAAAAGAAGGTCGAAAGAATAATCAAAACAGGCAAAAGGTCGGCAGGAAATGACAATTTGATTGGAGAAGAGGGGGGGGGGGGGGAGAAAAATGAAACACGAGTAAAAGGAAAAGGGGCCTAGCAAAATTGGTAAAGGCAGCAGCAGGAGCATAAGGCTGCAAAAGGGCAGAGGACTGACCTATGGACCATCACACTCCGGCAGCTGCCCACCAAGCCCCCTCACGGCGACAACGAGCCAGACAGTGAGGGGGAGGACTGGAGAAAATAAAAGTTGTGTCATCAGCAAATACGATTGGTTTGAGGAGTTGAGAGGCATTTGGAAGGTCATTAGTGTAGATGAGAAAGAGGAGAGGGCCAAGTATGCTGCCCTGTGGAACACCAATGTTTATAGGTAGTGTCGGAGAAATGGAATTATTAACAGAAACATACTGGAGCCTGTCAGTAAGGTAGGACTGAAGGTATTGCAGGGAGTGACCTCTGACTCCATAATGATGTAATTTAAGAAGACGGTTTTGGTGGTTGACAGTGTCAAAAGCCTTACGTAGGTCCACAAATAACCCAACAGGGAACTCATTTTTATCAAGAGCTGCATGTATCAAGTTAATCATACTAATAAGTGCATTGTTAGTGTTTTTTTTGGGTCTGAAGCAATACTGACAAGAGCTTAGTATATTTTTTTGGTTAGATAAGAGTAAAGCTGCTTGATGATTAGTTTTTCAAATATTTTTGACATGTTTGGCAGTATTGATATAGGTCTGAAGTTGACATCAGTGAGATTATGTACGTAATCCTAACAACTTTACCATTGTGATCATTGTTGTCTTCTTATTTGTGCTGTCAATATGCTGTATTGTGCTTATTAATCTTTGTTAAATTACCAATTAAGCTGTCAATGCAATTAGAGCTACCGATGTGTTCTAATATACCTACTAATCTCTCTCGTCTCGTTTTTTTTCTTGCAATTTACCTGTTATTACTTTTAAATTTGCTACAATTTACCTACTTTAAAATTATATGTTAGATTAAGGACCTGACCAAAACACTGTGCATACTGGTGGCTTTACAAGAATGTTAACACCATGCTATGTATCCTCACAAACCCAATGTACCTTCTTGTACATATATAAATAAATAAAATAAAATAAATAAAGCAACTAAAACGCACAGCGTTTTGGGCAAGGTGAGAGAGAAAAAAAAAAACACTTAGACTAAAGCTTTATACTAATTGAGATTAAAGTCTAAATTGAGTAGAAAAAGGAAAAAAAAGGTGAGGAGGAACAGGCAGAAATCGGGAATTATACAACTAGGTCAACAAACAGTAATATTTGAAAATAGCAAGACATGGGTTGACATTTAAGGGGCAAGGTAGGTTACATGAAGTTTATTAGGTATTACTTAGTTTTTCTTTCAACCCCTGCACTGCGCACCTGTTTTTGGCAAAAACTTCAGAGTGCAATTGTTAAGGACATTTTTTTTCTGTTTATAAATGTTCAGGTAAAGTTAATGTCAAAATGTTAACAAACTAAACTATTTTCATTTCAAAACACAGAGTAATGAAAACATTAAACAGCATTAAAATATAGCCTAATTAAAAAAAACGGACAACACTCAAAATGACATTTGTTGGCTGAAGCAGTTGACGAGTTAAACTGGTTGAGAGGGTTACAGCCTTTGACATGATTGGGAAAGTCATTCCACATTCTGGGGTCCCTTGATTTATAGAGCATTTCTAATTTGGTTAAGGCACCTCTTGGAATATCAAACAGGTATTTGTTTCTGGTGTGGTGCCCATGGGTTCTGTTACAATCTACTCGGAAGCATTTGAGGTCTAGATTGACATTACAGTTCAGAGTTTTAAATATATTGAGTACACATGTGCAATGATGTGCATATATATAGGTGTGCAGTGACTTTATATCTAATATACTCAAAGATTTAAGTCAGGGTACCGAGTGCTGACTGGGGCCAGATTTTGATATTGTTCTAATAGCAGCTTTGTGTTGAGTAATTAGAGGACATAGATGATTTTGGGTAGTAGAACCCCAAGCACAAATACCATAGAGATAAGGATAGATGAAAGAGTAATAGATCATCACCAGGGCAGGGCGAGGTACATAATATCTCATCTTAGAAAGAATACCAACAGTGTAATGAACATTGTAATTCATTACAGTTGTAATGAATTGAAAAGTTGTCAAACTTTTGCCTTATTCAAAAATAAAACCAAAAAGTACCTTATTTCATCTTTTTAGTTTCCTATTTAGTGCTTTAAACTCACACTGTCTCCTGTGCTACCCAATCCTCCATTATAAGTTCCTAAACCATAAAACCTCACCATTGTAATAATTTCTATCATCTTATGTCATGGTTGTTATATTGAATGCATACTCTAATGCATTATACCTTGAAACAATCCTCAAATTATCCTATGATGTATCTATACAATACAATACAATACAATACAATACAATACAATTTTATTTAGGTAAGGTACATACATACAATAAATATTTACAAGGATTTTTTGACTTATAGGTAGAGCTAGTACATACAATGCCTAAAGCCACTATTACGCAAAGCGTTTCGGGCATGATAAACTTAAATGACAAGCTTAATACTAATTGAGCATAATGAGTAGAATGAAAACAAGAAATGAAAACATAGATGAAAAAGCAGCACAAATACAATTATCTATTGATAGATAAATACAATTATCTATTGATAATACTCAAATTTTACTTTAATGTATCTACTTATCTTTTTTTTAATTTTCTTACAATATACCTGGTAACATTTTTTCACTTTTGCTAGAAATTACTTCCTTAAAATTAACTGTTAGATTAGGGACCTACCCGAAATGCTATGCCTGTTACTGGCTTTACAAGAATGTGAAATCTTCATTGCTTTGTACTCTCATAAACCCAATGTACCTTCTTGTATGTATATATATAAATAAATAAGTAAGGAGTAAGCGAACGAACGTCAACAACACCTGTCGGCCCTGCCCTCCCTCCTCTTTTATCAGCTGATCCTTGAGCTCTCGGCTACCAACAAATGATGTAGCATCACCCGAAGGCAGCTAAGTACACAGTGACCCAAATGTGATTGAAAAAACCAACAAGACCAACCCATAATTCTCTCATTTCGACCTCACTAGTGTTGCTCCCTGGAGCTAAGAAGCTGTACCCGACGTTCACAGCTGCCTATCAACGAGGCTTCCCTATTTGTTCCTGCCTACATTTATCCTGCTATCATGCAAAGTAAGACCAGTAAGACCCTTAGGAAAGATAGCACGCCTAACAAGAATAACCCTACTAGCCAGGCTAACAACATGATTAGTTCAGCTATCTCCCCCTCGGTGGCCGCCGTGGGGGGTACCGACTCTCCCCCCGTCAACAATAACAAACAATCTCAGCTGGGTTAGTGAGAGAAATGGGGTCTGGTTGGGCCTGTGCGGGGTGGTGGTGGGTCACTCCACCACTACCCCAGGCTGGTGTCTCCCACACTAACCCCAACCCTACCCCACCCAACAACACCATTCCTGCCTCATCACCCATACCTCCTAACGCCTCCCAGTCAACCAGCCCTTCCGCCTCTCAGGCGACCCTCCCTTCCCCCCACCCTACCACTCCCCCTCCCCACTCACCAGTCAACACCTCACTGGGTCCAGATAAAACAATGCCGCCCGATATGGAAGCAATGATTACCCACATTATAAAAAATCACCCACTCATGCAAGAACTAATAAGCAAGCAAAATAAACTTGAGAATACCCTATGTACAATCCAGAAGACCCAGGAGGACATACTTCACATTCTGCAGGGCCTGAAGTTGCCTCAGGCGAGTTCAGCAGGTTGCAACTTGGTGCATGGGGATGCAACACGAGCCACGGCACATAGCAGCAAACTCAGTGCTACCCAAGTGAACTCATTGCGACCCAGTGAACACACCACCACCAGTGAACACAACACCACCAACAGCACCACCAGTGAACACAACACCACCAGTGAACACAACAGCACCACCAGTGAACACAACGACACTAGTGTACACAACACCACAGGCACCCATACAAACAGTACCACCAGCACATGACGGTGGTGCAACACCACATACAACACCACCAGTGAACACACTCTCACCAGCACCAACACCGCACACAGTACATCTGATGACCAACACCTCCACGATGGATAACCACGCTGAAGAAAGTCTCACTATCCTACAATGGAACTGCAATGGCGTTCGCAATAGAATTAATGACATACAATACGCTCATGAACACCAAACTGACGTCATAGTGCTACAGGAGACAATGGTAGGTGATGACTTCAACCCAAGGTTCAGCGGTTATCGCAAGTTCTCCCTGCCACATGGGGAAAGAAAACGGGGTCACATCACTTTTGTAAATAACAACATTCCCGCACAGATTATTGATGACCTGCACATGGGGGATGAGTTTGAATCACTGGGAGTAACCCTTTACTTAAACAATAATGCCCTACATATAATCAACCTATATGTGCCACAGAGTAAACTTGACCTTGACGCACTGCCTGAGTTTGTTAATGAAGAACCTACCCTGCTGGTTGGTGACCTGAATGCCAGACACCCACACTTTGGTGCCAACTGTCATCAGCCCAATGTCAATGGACGGAAACTGTCACTCTTTGTCAGGGGAAGTGAAAACCTTAGGGTCCTGGGTGATGAACAGCCAACTCACCTCAGAGGAGGAAGATTAGATTATGCTCTCCTGCTGAATGCACAGGACACGGATGCCAGTACACACATTGTGCACAGTTTATGCAGTGACCATTGGGCACTGATTACCACCGTCGACATGAGCAAGAGAAGGAAAGAGACAAATAAAAGAAAAAGGTTATCACTCGGACCAGATATGAGGCCGCACTTCATAAACAGGATGAGTGACTGGTTCACGGAATACCAAATCCCAGAAGACATTAACACATTTGTTGATGACCTTAACCACCACATTGAGAGCTGTCTAAGAGTTCCGCGCCGTACGCCTGGGCGAAGTAACCCTCAGAGGAAGAAAATAAAATGGTATGAGAATGATTACATAAAGATGCTTAATGCAAATGTGCGAGACATGAGTAGAGAGTACCGGAGACATCCCACTGAAAGTAACCAAGAGTTGTTTAAAACTGTGTGTCAAGTAGCCAGGGAAGAGAAGATTAAAGAGCGGGAAAGACAATGGCTTGAGTTCACTAGCTCTATTGGACGGGAAACATCTGCAAGACAAGTGTGGGCAAAAATTCAGATAGCTAAGGGGGGCAGAGCCCGGCCTGCGGCTCACAAAGACCCCCAGGGTAAGGCTGAGGAACTAATTCACAAGTGGAGTGATGCAGCATCCTCCTCCTCCCTCCCTGCAGAAATCAGCAGGGAACAGCTCCTGCGACATGATGACAGAAGAATTAGGATAACAAGAGCACTGTCTAGTGATGACGAATATGGGGAACCAATCACAGCCCAAGAAGTAAGGGGCGCTATGAAAAAGGGTAAAAGTACAGCACCTGGTGAAGATGGCGTCACCTACGACATACTCAATGCACTGTGTGAAGTGTCTGGGAATCCACTACTCCACCTGTTTAACAAGTCATTCCTAAGTGGAGTGTTGCCCACACAATGGAAACACGCAATAATTATTCCCATACCGAAGCCTAATGACCCTGGTAATTACAGACCTATCAGCCTCGTGTCATGCACTTGCAAGATGCTTGAAAGGATCATCCTAAACCGACTGTTGCACAAAATAGGCAGGTTAGGGGAGGGGGTCAATGGATTTGTTAAAGGACGGAGCACAGCAAATTGTATAGTTAATTACTTGGCTAATGACACGGCTAGGTACTCTGTATTTGTTGACATCAAAGGAGCCTTCGACAAAGCACAGGGGATTGCGATCCTGGACGAGCTTGCATGCATGGGTGTCAAGGGGAGACTCATGAAATGGGTTGAAGACTACCTCACAGGAAGGAAAGCCAAGGTTTGCTTCAATGGAGCAGTCTCCAGAACAATGAATATGGAACTCGGGACCCCCCAAGGCGGAGTCTTAAGCCCTACACTATTCAATGTACTTATGAACGCCATTGCAAATATTGATTTTCCGGAAGGAACACAACAAGTGGGATATGCAGATGATGTCCTAATACAAGCTCCCACCTTGGGAAAAATTGAACAGTCCATTGAACTCCTCGGAAGGAAATGTATTGAGCTCGGTTTCACTCTCTCCACAAACAAGACGAAGGCATACTCCCATCACAAGCGGAGAGCAAATGAAGAACTGCAAATTAATGGTGTAACACTTGAATGGGTTGACCACTATCGGTACCTTGGCGTCACTGTCGGCTCTAACAAGCGAAAGAAAGAGGAGCTCACCCAACTCATAGGAACATGCAAAAGTCGACTCAGGGCACTGAAAGCTATGACCTGGAATGGACATGGAGCCTCTATTGCCGTGCTCAAAATGATGTACACAGCCTATGTGCGCTCCGTCATAGACTATGCCGCACCAGTACTGTGCACCTACTCCCAAAGCGATATGAAAAGGCTTGAAAGCATTCAAAATGAAGCCATGACAATCATTCTTGGAGTCCCAAGAACTGCCAAAACGTCTAATCTACGAGAGGAGTTGTCCCTTCCCAGTATTAAAAGCAGAATTCAGGAGCTGAATGCTAAGCTTGCAATTAGGATAGCCAGAGATCCCCATTACAATGATATTGCCAAGAAAAAACTGAGCTCTGTGCTACTTTCAGGGGGAAACAGGAGAAGCAAAAAATGGCATCACAGAGCAGTCTGCTACCTTGAAGAGCTTCACCTGCTTGAGCAAGCCCGTGAGCTCCTGCCTGTAGAGAGGTTACCTCCCTGGGAGGATGACTCGTGCAAGATCATCATCAATGAAATGGCAATGAAAAAATCCAACATGATACCACAAGAAATGAGGCACAAGTATCTCGAGGACATTTATAAAGAAGCCGGAGATGAATTAGATCAAATCTACACTGACGGGTCATCTAATCCTATCAATGGCAGGGCTGGTGCAGCATACACGGTAATCAAGGATAATACCTTCCAACGCAGAAATGAAGACAAAGCACGTATTGAGAACTATGCCTCTTCAACGCAAGCAGAGCTAACTGCCATTGTTATGGCGTTAAGGTTTCTTGAACGGAACACTAATGGTGCAGTGATTTGCACCGATTCAAAAGCAGCACTGCACAACCCGTTCTCGCAAATTTAATAAGTCAATATTGACTTATTAAATATGTGCATAGGTGACATACTTAACATAATAGATACCCTTAAAAAGATTCATAGAAAACACCGACCTTACCTAACCTTGTTAGTATCTTAAGATAAGCATCTTATTGCTTCGTAATTACAATTATTACCTAACCTATAATAGGTATAGGTTAAGTAATAATTGTAATTACGAAGCAATAAGATGCTTATCTTAAGATACTAACAATGTTAGGTAAGGTCGGTGTTTTCTATGAATCTTTTTAAGGGTATCTATTATGTTTAGTATATCACCTATGCACGTAGTTAATAAGTCAATATTGACTTTACGAATTTGCGAGAACGGGTTGCAACGCAAAGCCTAAGTAAAAATCAGGCAGAAAATCTTGCAATAGTCGCTGAAATCAAGAGAGCTGTGAGAGTACTTACCAACCAGGGAAGAGTCATCAAGTTTCTGTGGATCCCCTCCCATGTTGGAATATGTGGGAATGAACGAGCAGATGTGCTGGCTGCTGAAGGCGCTGAAGGAGACCATATTGAATACTTCATACCCAAGACTCAACTACAAATTAGAGGTATTATCAGGCAACATCACCGTGACAAGGTAACTGAGGAAAGGAGGATAGAAGCACAAACCAGTGAATCTGTACGATGGTACAACATGGTTGCAGCCGGCAATCCCAATCAGTATGGCCGAAGAGGAGGACGACGAGGGAGAGAATCTGTAATAGCGAGAATCCGTCTTGGATACAAATATCCATGGAGAGTTGGAATGGAAACAACAGTTGATCAGCGAAGTTGCAGCATCTGTGGTGAGAGTGATGGACACCGCCTTGACCACTATCTACGTGAATGTGAACACCTGAGAGATATTAGGAATAACTGTAGAATAATAAACCCCACATTGTTTGAGTTAGGAAAACACTTTTTGTCAAATGTTGATACTGTTCTTAAAAGATTTCCCCATTTTGCACCCGCAAGATAACGTAAGCTTTTAAGGGTTGATAAATGTTAATCTTCTTGTTTGAGGAGCTGTTCACTTGAGACAGTTAAGCAAGTCCCAGCTGTGTCTGGGTACAAGTGACAGGATGAACAACCCAGCGGGTTTTCTTCCTATTGGGGAGTGTTGTACATTCTGCTATGGCGGTATGTTCACTCACAAGATGAGTGGCGCTGTAACAAACTAGGCTGTTGTAAGAATTATCCAGAGTGGTTTATCGACAAAAGAGAATGGGAAGCTGAGCCGCATGGTGACCTGACCCCCAGGGGAATTCGCGGTGGAAATAACCGACGCTTTGTTCATATCTGCGTAAATGAATCATCCTATAGTATTCAGTAATTTAGAGAAAATTAGCCTTTATTCATTTTGCATTAAAATTGTATTGTATAATAGTACTGGATACAATATCAAGAGTATTCTAATTATTGAGTTTAAGTCACCATCAGTGACGTCACGAATCAGATCTAACTTTTAAAGCGGAATGACCGGCGGTCATAGGTCATCAGGGGTTGACAGGTCTAATATTTCTCAAAGTTTTAATAACCATTTTTGTGATCGGGAACAGCTCTGCCGTTAGATGTTTGTAATTTAATTCAGTAAAATAATTCAACCAGTCTGGATCAATTAAGTACAACAGAGTTTAATTGTTATAACTTAACCTTGCTAAAGTAACTGGGTAAGCGATGCGGAACAATACAATACTCTGTCTGGGGTAGTCCAGACAAGGAAAAGATCAGTGTGGAAACGGGAGCAGCTGGGATAAGAGGTCAAACATCTTACCTCTCCCCAAGACCAGCCAAAACATCTAGCTGGTCGCCCAAGGTATAGTTGCTATTGTTAATTATAGAAATAGTCTTCTCATTTGCCACTCAGGTCAAGTAGGGAGTGTTAAAGTGATAGGGAGTGAACACTTTTAGATTTTGTTTTAGTTTTCTTTTAATAAATTAAATTTGTTAATATTTTTGCATTTCATTATTTCCATGTGTTTTATGTGTAAACTTGTCCTGGTCACGTGGTCCACACGAGGCAGAGTTGCATTGGGCGCCGATTCTAACATCGAATCGGAATTATCATTACCGTGTAATTTATTCCACACTCAAGGTCATCGTTTATAGTGGGGATCAAGCCCCTAGGTTGATTAATTAGCGTGATCGATCCAGACCTCGATCATTGCTCTTGTATTACTGGTCTGGTGGTGGCAGCAGAGGTGACTCTAGGGTTTTGTTCAGAGCTTAGGTCACGTCATACTGGGTGTAGAATCCTAAGTCGGTCAATCGTCTTAGGACCACGTGGCGTGGAGTTGGCTTTGTTAAAAGTTTTGGAGTCCCTTGGTTTAGAAATAAAAGTAAGAATACGGGTAGAGGGAGTAGAAAGAAGGAAGAAAAGAGAGAGGAACCCTAACCCGTGTTACAATGGTGCACAGCGGTGGTTTCAACAATTTTGTTTGAAATTGTTGAAAGGCTCACGCGTCTAGCCGTTCGAACACGTGCGCGGATACTAAGGAGACAGCCGCGGGCCAGGATTAGCAGTGCGCCCCACAAGTGCGTTTGAGTGGGGATTGGCGAATCTTGGGTCATGCGGGCTGATATGTTTAAGGTTTAGTTAGTAAGATTAGGCTGTTAAAATAGATTTATTGAAAAGGAGACCGCTCCGAGTTGATTGGACTGGGTACCATACTCGACCCATTGCAATTAATTCAGAGGTGTTGGGAGCCGCCATACTCTCAACAGCAGTTCCTTGAGGGCTGTCGGGGGCGGATATATCTGTGGGACGCCAGTAGATAGTCCGAGGGCGTTATTAGACGACCCAAAACGCTAGGAAAAACGTAATCCGTGAAGGGCGTTGCGGCCTCCGAGGGACGGACTAGTAACCTACCTAGCAGCGATTCAACAACTAAGTGATCGCACACTTAGTGGAGGTTGAGTCGTCCCTAGTCATAATTGTTGCTGAAAGCTGCGTGTCGCTCTGTTGGAACCTAGAGGGTGTGGCCCCTAGGCTAGGTGTGGTACGGCGAGCCGGTAGGAACAATTATATGATTAAGTCGAGTGCATTTTTTAATTAAGTATACTTCAATTTATAAAATAATTTTCCAATTATTTTCGTTGTTCTAGAGATTAATTTTTTTTCCCTTACATTCAATCCCCGGTTAAATTTTTTCCCAAGTGTTTAGCGTTTTCTTGCATATTGGGCTAAGTGCATACGTTAAGTTTTGTTATTCCCTGTTCTATTAGTCTAAGTCAGAGGCGTTGTTAATCCTCTGGACTTAGGGCTATATGTCGGTCACGATAGATAAGTGAAGGAGTTTAAGGGATAGTAAGTTGCGTGTAAATGTTATTTGTCCGCGGAATATTTCTAAGTATTTTGGGATAAGTTTTCGGCTAAGTCAATGTCGGAAACTCGTTAACTGTAATTAATTTGTATCCGTGGTCACGTGTATGTTCTGGGCGTCATTAGGATTCTCCAGTCGATGCGAGTGATATTTTCTAGTTTTTACCAGTAAGACGGTAAAATTGTGTTTTTAGACTTAGAATTCTGTTTTCAGTAGAAACGTAGGTGGAAAATTTTTTAAGTCCAGCTTGGGCTAGAATCTGACTTTTTGGCGGAAATTCGAATTTTCATGTTTTGTGTATATTCTGGGGCCAGTATTACTCTCTAGTGCGCGCAAGGGACGTAATTCTGTCCGTAAGCATTAAACAGTGATAATTACATTTTTGCCGAATTTAGTTATTTTTCGAGAAAATCGTGTCGTAATTTTGTCAGAGTCCATTTGAGGTGAAAATCTCGGATTTTGACGAAAATTCGAATTAGTGAGTGTTGAAACCGCCCGAAGTGTCAGTATTGTTCTGCATACAACGTCGGTAGTGAATAATAACGTATTTATATCTGGGAACGAGAAACCCAAATTTTTGTGAATTAAAGGAGTTTTGTGATATTTGGGGTGATAGAAATTTTTTCCCTCGGAGTCAGAAAAATTGGCAGAGTCCAGCAATGGAGTAAAAACGCAGTTTTTGATAAAAATTCAATTTTTAGTAAGCATTTATAGGTTCTGGGTGTCTATATTAATCGCTAGAGCGGTTTATTAACGTAAAACTAGTTATTTTCCTTCAGAACAAAAATTTTGATTTTTCAGCGTTTAAGCGAAAAAGCGCGGGACTTAGTTTTTTTTTTCAGCGCAGCTGGTCCCGCTCCATCAGTCATCAGTGGCCACGCTGCTCACTTCAAGCGCGTTTAGTATTCAAGTACAGTAAATATTCTTTATTAATCCATCACGAGTGCTGTGCGTTAGTTGCGTTATCATTTAAATTGTTTTATATAAATTAGATTCTTTAATTTTTTTTAACGTAAAGGACTTAGGTTTCAGCAATAGAACTGTGGGATATTTCACGGTCAGACACGAGTGCGGGGCAGACATTCATTGGATTCACTTCAGCAATTCTCTCGATAAATCTGTGTATTTCCTATTTTGGGAAGTTAGTAGTTTTCTCTTAGAATAGAGTTGTGATTTTTTTTTATTTTTGTAAGATCACGGTTGTAGTGAGTCCGGGTCGAGGGTGTACTAAAGGGTAGTTTAGAAGAGACGTGGCACACCAGGAATCACAGAAAATGTTTAACCCAGATAATGGCCAGTCAGTAGGGACCAGTGGGAATGGGAGTGTAGAGGATAGAACCTCTTCCGACACCACTGGGGACCGCTCAGGTAGCTCAACTGGCACCACAGGTGGGGCCAGTGGGACTGAAGCGACGAGTTCACGGGTACTGCATGGGACTGGGCAGTCGAGGGTATCTTTCCATCCCTGGAGAGATACTATTATTGACATGAGTGGGGAGTCTTGCGAGGAGTCGTCCCATGAGTGGGGAGAGCCGTCTTGGGTTCCCCCACAAATAACATCGACGCCATGCCAGCAGGGTAGACAGGGGGCCTCAGTTAGTATGGCAGGACGTCCCACTTCGCTCGGTAGAGACCAGCAACCTGTTCAACGGGAACATGAACAACCACACCAACAGCAGGAACTACCCAACATAACACCAATACCACAGCACCCACAACACCTAGGTACACCTCATCCGTCACTACAACCACCCCAACCCCATCCTCAGTTCCCATACCAACCCTTCCCCCAACCCCAGGCCACTCCATACCCATTCCAACCCCAGGCCACCCCATACCCATACCCATTCCAACCCCAGGCCACCCCATACCCATACCCATTCCAACCCCAGGCCACCCCATACCCATACCCATTCCAACCCCAGGCCACCCCATACCCATACTCATTCCAGCCCCAGGCCACCCCATACCCACCCCAACCTCAATCCACACCCCAGCCTGAGGTCACCCACACCATACCTCAACCCCAACCTCCATCCACACCCCAACCCCAGGCCACCTACACCATACCTCAACCCCAACCCCAGGCCGCCACAGCCTTAGACAGGCAGATGCGCACGGAGACGCCGGGCACTCAGTTGTCGCCATACGTAGAGGCGTTAAGTAAAGGCGAGGGAGCCAAGCCGAGGAACTGTGGCGCGGGTTCATCAGGCGGGAAGCAGCCCTCAGCTGCAAGTTCGAGCCACCCTGCGCGGGGTACCAACAGAGATCCGCGGAGGTGTTACTCCTGCTGGAAGCGCGGGCACATACAGAGGGATTGCGAAGTCACTCCTACGAAAGCATGAAAGCAGGCTCCTAGTGATGGCAGGCCTACTTTTGAGGTGAAAGTGGAAGGTGTGAGATTGACAGCTTTTGTTGATACAGGAAGCCAGGCGACGGTAATTAAAAAGTCAGCCTTCAGCAATTTTAAGTATGCACGTCTTCAACGTTGCGCAAAGACATTAACAGCAGTCAATGGGGAAAAGATTGAGATCGTAGGTCAAGGTACAGTTAATTTTGAGATTGATGGGGAATTGCAGCCTCACACATGTACGATCGTAGAGAACCTTGATTTTCCTGGTCACATCTTAATGGGAACTGATTTTCTGTCGCGATTTGATTATTCCTTGTCTGCTCAAAAAGGGGCTAGGAACTGCAGGTTGCAGTTGGGACAGACTTCCTACCCAGTGGAGATGATCGACCATCCCCCAGTTGTAGCTTCAATTAAACGGAAGCTGAAATATAATGCGCACTTTCCAAAATTGATTTTTAAGTCTCTTCCAGACACAGTTAAGAGGTCATGCGCATTGCACGCATTGACCAAACAGAGTTGCCCACCCCATTCTGTTAAATTTATTAAAGTAGCCGTGGGACGTCACATACAACCAGGTACCACCCTTCAGGTGGCTGGGAGATGTGATAGTTTATTAATTCCTCATCACTTAGTTGTAGTGCTCGATAAAGGTGCACTCATTCCAGTTGTCAATCTTTCACATAAGACTTTTCGCTTCAGGGCAGGTGATAGGGTATCTCAGGGAACCATGGTGGAGGACACAGAAATCTTTCACCATGAGTCAGCTGAGACGCCAGCCGTCACTGCACAATGTAGTGCACTGAATATGTTGAAAACTAAAACACCATCCAAAGTACAATACGAAACGAGAAATGTTGCACAGAATGTAGAGGAAGTGGAAAAATTAATTTCAGCACTTGATTTGCAACATGTTGCACAGGCGGATAGGAAGGCACTGAGAGGAGTTTTACGAAAATTCCCGAAATTGTTTGCGACAGAGGATGACCAGATTGGTCTCCTTGATAAGATCGAGCACACCATTCCAACTGGTGACCATTTGCCTGTGTACACAAGACAGTGGAGGTTGCCGGAACAGGCAAAGAACATTATCAGGGAGGAGTGCCAGAAAATGTTGAGACAGGGCGTGATAGAGCCTAGTACGTCACCATGGCTCTCTCCTGTTGTGCTAGTTCGGAAACCGGACGGTAGTTATCGTTTCTGTGTTGACTACCGGAAGGTGAACGAATTAACTAAGGGTGATGTGTATCCGTTGCCCCGAATACAGGAGATAATAGATCAATTTGGTGCTGCTAAGTATTTCTCAACTCTTGACGCAAAATCGGCGTATTGGGCGATTCCGGTGGCAGAACAAGATAGGGAAAAAACAGCATTCTCGGATGGTAGGCACACTTATCAATTCCGTAGGATGCCGTTTGGTTTGAAGACAGCGCCTTCGTCGTTTCAGAGGGCCATCAACTTTATCCTTAGTCCGGTACTGGGTAGGCATTCTTTAGCGTACCTGGATGATGTTGTGATATATTCCAGGACGTTTGAGGAACACCTACAGGACTTGACTGAGACTTTGAAGTTGTTAGATCAGGCAGGTTTCAGGCTGAATGTTCAGAAGTGCACCTTGGCGGCTCAGAAATTCAAATTTCTGGGGTTCCAGGTGTGCCCAGACGGTATCCGACCTGACCCAGATTCTTGCCGCGCCATTGCTGACATGCCTACTCCAAGGACAGCAAAGGACGTGCGTAGGTTTTTGGGGGCGGCCGGATATTTTCGTCGTCATATTGAAGGTTTCGCTGGCATTTCAGCACCCCTGACTGATCTGACAAAGAAAAATGCGAAGTTTGTGTGGAAATCTGAACATGACGAGGCCTATCGCAAACTGAAAGACCAACTAATCACGACACCGGTATTGGCTATTCCTGATTTTGAGAGAGAGTGGGAAGTGCACACTGACGCCAGCGGTATAGCTATTGGCGGGTGCTTAATTCAGCGAGACGCAGATAATTTACCCCATCCAGTAGCCTATTTCAGTAGGAAGGTCAAAGGACCTGAAGTTCGCTATTCAGCTACGGATCGGGAGGCACTGGCAGTAGTAGAATCAGTTAGGTATTTCGAGCCTTACCTATTTCAGCGGCATTTTGTAATCTACACAGACCATCGAGCGTTAACACACATATTTAAGAAGCGAACAAAATGCCCACGAATGTCACGCTGGTCTCACGAACTTTCGGCCCACTCATTCCAGATCTTGTACAAGCCTGGTCCAGCACATGTTGTGCCAGATACGCTAAGTAGAAATATAGCGGCAATGCAGATTAATGAAAACATTGAAACCATTCCATCAGATAAAATGAGAAAATACCAGATGAGCGAGCCTAGATGGAAAGAAATTATTGAGTATTTAGAGGGAGGAAAATACCCGAAAAAGAAAAAGAACTTACCTATACATGATTTTGAGATGAAACAGGGCGTCCTGTATTATGTTAATAGCCAGAATGATAGGGCAGTATTTCAGCTAGTTATTCCGGACGCGTTGCGGTCATCAGCGTTAAAGCTCGCACATGCTTCAAAAATTGCAGGGCATCCGGGGATCTTTAAAACCCACTTAAAAGCAAAGTCTCTATTTTATTTTCCAGGATTACTTTCTGAGGTAATCAATTTCGTGAAGTCGTGCCCTCGTTGCCAGAGGAGGAAAGGTACCCTTAAGGTACAAGCCCCACTTCAGGAATTCCCTGAAATTCGTGAACCGTTAGATCGTGTGGGGGCCGATCTGATTGATTTACACCACAGTCATTCAGGTAACAGATATGTGTTGGTGCTAGTTGACCATCTGTCTAGATACACTACACTAGTTGCATTACCTCAGAAGGATTCTCGTACGGTTGCAGATGCGTTCTTGCGTAGGTTCGTTACTGTATTCGGACCTCCTAAAGTCTTAGTCTCTGACCGGGGTCAAGAATTCAATGGGAATATATTTAGAGAAGTTTGTAAGATTTTAGAGACAACTTCGGCTTTTACAACGGCCTACCACCCACAAGCAAACGGAATGACGGAACGGACTAATCGTTCAGTCAAGGATATGCTTGCAATCCTTGCTGAACATGATGCAAACACCTGGGATGAACACCTACCCTATGTTCAGTTCGCCTTGAATACTGCCATCCACCAATCAATTAACACCCAACCACTTCATTTGTTTACTGGTAATTCATGCAATTTCCCGTCAGGTCTGCTTAACAGACATAATGTTGCATACGGGGAGGACTATCCTTCAGAGGTCCTTGGAAAAATGAGAAATGCATGGAATATTGCAGCTGAAGCGTCCAAGAAGGCACGGACTCGGTATGCTCATTTTTATGACAAGAAAGTGCGCCCTCTTGAGTTGACGGAAGGAAGCCTCGTATTGAGAGTGAATGAGGCTGCGCCCGCCAATCAGAGCAGGAAACTAGCTCCGAGGTGGCGAGGACCATATAGAGTAATTAAAAGGGCGGGGCCGGTTAATCTTGTTATAAAAGGAGTGTTCGAGGACCAGGTGGAAAGGACAATTCATGTGAATAAATTGAAACATTATCATGCTAGAGAGGAATTAGAACTGCCTTCAGCGGGTCTAGTTCCTGACTCAGCAGTGCTGACTCATGGCTTCACCGACGAGTCTGAAGATGAGGATGACCCTCTGTCATCGCTCATCAGTAGTCAGGTGCAGTCTCGCCACCCTATGGTGACGAGATCTCGCGCTATACAGTAAAGTAACTTCCTTGGTTAGTATAATTTAGTATTCATTAGATTTTCCTGTAAAGGCAATGAGATGTACTATGTCTATACTTGACTCAGGTAGCAACTTTTACCGTGCTCTGGGGTTCCACCTCCACCAAACCCAGAGTATATCTATGCTTCCGCTGTGTTGTGTCTGTCTGTTCCCAGGTCTGATTGGTACACCGACCCAGTTGTTCCAGCCACACGTGAACCCTTGTCTGTAAAGACCGAGGGGGAGGCACGTTACACAAAGCCCTCCCCCCACTAGACCCAGTAACCCATACATCAGTTACTTTGGGGATGAGTGACTGTCCAAGAGTCACCCGGCCGACGCCTCACGTCACTAACGAGGTTGTCAGGGCCAGCGAGCTGTCCACATTATAGCAGTCACCGGAGGTGCCATACAACGCCGGGGTAGCGGTCTCGAGATCACCAATACCCACCTGCTGCGTCATCAAGACTGCAGCCATTCCAGCAGTGTTGGAGAAGAGGTCAAGAAATGGAAAGCACGTAGCAGTACTCAAGAATTTCGCCGGAAGATTAATGATTACGTCATCTGAAGTAACAAGAAAGCAGAAGTAAGGCGGTCACAGGTGGAAGGCACGGTTTCCCTACAGAGTACCGGGACTCGCCAATAGAAGGTCGCAAAATTGTCTCCTTTGGCCTAAAGTCGGCGGTACGAGGGTATGCACAGTTGGTGTTTACGGCCTAGTAACCTGGTGACATCAAGAAACGCCTGAGATGACGTGAGCAATGATGGAAGACGAGATTCACCTGTTCTGCAAACAAGCAACCCGCCTCTACGACCTTCTAACATCACTCCTGCTAAGAGACACCGTTGGCACATCCAGTTCTGCTCTGCTGTGGTCATCTGCGACAAGTTTAACATCAAGACTACCGTGTGAACTGTGATTGATATGAAGGCGTGTGGACTGTCGAGAGCAAGATTAATGGCCGAAGTAACAGTATTCTACAGCTGTCACTTGGCACTCCGCTCTACTACACTCTGTCGTCATTCAAGAGTACCGGATGGGAGTACAAGAGGACCAGGTATTGATGTCTACACATGAGAAGAAGCAAGATCGACACCGTCATCGTCAGCGACTACATTCAGCATCCAGCAGCATCGATTTTTTTTTTCTCGTTTACTCAATATGAACAATTGATACAAAACAACAAAGTTGGCTCTGAACATCTGTGTAAAGAACATCTGGACACTTTTGTTTAAATGTTGAAAAACAGAGTTAGAATCACAATACTTTATAAATGTTGAAAAACAGATTTAAAATAATAATTCTGGTATAATATATGAATTTTACTCTATAAATTGGTCAGTAATCAAAATCGAAGCCCCTGTGTAATTGTCTCAGCCCAGAACAAACGGTTATGGAAAATTATGTTGTGCTATTTTTTTCAGAATGTTTGAACACAGGAGAGGCGGACCAATATAAACATTGACACTTCTAGTGAGTGAGAACACTTGGCTGTACAGTCAGCTGAAACCTGTGATATAGTATAGGAATTTTTTTTTATTTTTAGATACATGTAATAAACGTTAGGTGTGTTCCTTAACATGTCAAAGTTGACATTGATGGGGAGTGGTTAGTACACGGATGTGAACTGATAGTTCCGTAGTACGCTCCCGGATGACTGAAAGTTCAGTCTGATGATATAACTTTAATGTTTGTTTGAGCACGGTGTGGCCGGCTCTAGAGGACACATGGACTTGGCTAGTGAAGAGCCAACCCAGCAAACATTTTCATGTTTTTAAAACATCCTAAAAACGACATTTCATTGTTTTCAGCACGTTTATAATTACGTTTAGAAAATGTTTTTTGAGAACTTTTATATACAACCTTAGAACGTAAATAATTAACATTTCTAAAAACTTTTTTATAATCTTTTAATTACCTACATTAAAACGTTTAGGGTAAATTAGGGTATAATAATTTTGTAATTCATATCTGAAATAGAAAGGGAGAGAAAGAAAGAAGACATATCTGAGAAAGAAATGGACATCCTATATATGTATGTGTAAATTACAAATAAATAGGGTACAAAAAGAGAATTAAAATATTATATTTATTTAATTAAGAATGAGTAATACAACAAAATATATGTAATAGCTC
>NC_091154.1:43288734-43458734 GCF_040958095.1 Procambarus clarkii
GACGGTTGGAACAAGTTAGGTGAGAAGGTGGTGGAGGCCAAGACTGTCAGTAGTTTCAAAGCGTTATATGACAAAGAGTGCTGGGAAGACGGTCTCATCCTGTAACTACACTTAGGTATTTACACACACACTAACTATAACTATATATATATATATATATATATATATATATATATGTCGTACCTAGTAGCCAGAATGCACTTTTCAGCCTACTATGCAAGGCCCGATTTGCCTAATAAGCCAAGTTTTCATTAATTAATATATTTTCTCTATTTTTTTTCTTATGAAATGATAAAGCTATCCATTTCATTATGTATGAGGTCAATTCTTTTTTTATTGGAGTTAAAATTAATATAGATATATGACCGAACCTAACCAACCCTACCTAAACTATCTTTATAGGTTAGGTTAGGTAGCTGAAAATGTTAGGTTAGGTAGTCGAAAAAACATTAATTCATGAAAACTTGGCTTATTAGGAAAACCGGGCCTTGTATAGTAGGCTGAGATGTGCATTCTGGCTACTAGGTACGACATATATATATATATATATATATATATATATATATATATATATATATATATATATATATATATAGTTATAGTTAGTGTGTGTGTAAATACCTAAGTGTAGTTACAGGATGAGACCGTCTTCCCAGCACTCTTTGTCATATAACGCTTTGAAACTACTGACAGTCTTGGCCTCCACCACCTTCTCACCTAACTTGTTCCAACCGTCTACCACGCTATTTGCGAAAGTGAATTTTCTTATATTTCTTTAGCATCTGTGTTAAGCTAGTTTCAATCTATGACCTCCTGTTCTTGAAGTTCCAGGTCTCAGGAAATCTTCGCTGTCGATTTTATCAATTCCTGATACTATTTTGTATGTAGTGATCATATCACCTCTTTCTTCTGTCTTTTAGTTTTGGCATATTTAATGCCTCTAACCTCTCCTCGTAGCTCTTGCCCTTCAGTTCTGGGAGCCACTTAGTAGCATGTCTTTGCACCTTTTCCAGTTTGTTGATGTGCTTCTTAAGATATGGGCCAACTTCTGTTGTTGGGCACCACACAACAGCTGCATATTCTAGCTTTGGCGTAACAAAAGTCATGAACAATTTCTTTAGTATATCGCCATCCATGTATTTAAACGCAATTCTAAAGTTAGAAAGCGTAGCATAGGCTCCTCGCACAATATTCTTTATGTGGTTCTCAGGTGATAGTTTTCTATCTAGAACCACCCCTAGATCTCTTTCTATATATATATATATATATATATATATATATATATATATATATATATGTCGTACCTAGTAGCCAGAACTCGCTTCTCAGCCTACTATGCAAGGCCCGATTTGCCTAATAAGCCAAGTTTTCATGAATTAATTGTTTTTCGACTACCTAACCTACCTAACCTAACCTAACTTTCTCTACTACCTAACCTAACCTAACCTATAAAGATAGGTTAGGTTAGGTTAGGTAGGGTTGGTTAGGTTCGGTCATATATCTACGTTAATTTTAACTCCAATAAAAAAACATTAACCTCATACATAATGAAATGGGTAGCTTTATCATTTCATAAGAAAAAAATTATAGAAAATATATTAATTCAGGAAAACTTGGCTTATTAGGCAAATTTGGCCTTGCATAGTAGGCTGAGAAGTGCGTTCTGGCTACTAGGTACGACATATATATATATATATATATATATATATATATATATATATATATATATATATATATATATATATATATATATATCGGACAATTAGGAAAAAAAAAAAAAAAATTTAAATTATTTTACCTTGTACCTAGATCCACCAGGCCTGTTTGGTCTATGTTTCAGTACTTGAGAAATCTGGAAGGTCACATCCTCCTCCTCAACTTGTGGATGTGCGTTGATAGATGATTCTGTAAAATTAAGTTATTTATATAATAATAAATTCAGTATAACAATAATATTCTGTAAAATTAAAAGTAATTTATACATCAATCAGATAAAACTCTCCAGAGATGGTGATACACAACATATAAAGGACAAGTTTCAGAACAAAATATGCATTTAGGAATAAGGTTTTGTACATGTAGGTAGCACATGAGAAAATAAGTGGAAGGTGATCAAGTTTATATTAACATGTTAATGGCTTTGTTAAGGCTTTGCAAGAATGAAAAAATATTAATAATATAATATCACCTACCAATTAATTGTACATCATTTATAAGTCAATTATTTGCATTATTATTATTCAATACTAATGATATAAAAATGCATTTTTTGAAATTTTGAAATTGAAATTTTGAAAATTTTGAAATTGTTCACAATTTTTGTTACACCAAAGTTGGAGTATGCAGCAGTCGTATGGTGCCCATATCTTAGAAAGCATATCAACAAACTGGAAACGGTGCAGAGACATGCCACTAAGTGGCCTTAACTAAATGCCATTAAATATGCCAAATATACTACATAAATATACATACTACACATGCACAATAATTGTCCTGGGACCTCTGATATTCCTAATATAATATATAGGGCCATCAACACACCTCCAGCTAGGGCCACCAACACACCTCCAGGGCCATCAACACACCTCCAGCTAGGGCCACCAACACACCTCCAGGGCCATCAACACGCCTCCAGGGCCATCAACACACCTCCAGCTAGGGCCACCAACACACCTCCAGGGCCATCAACACGCCTCCAGGGCCATCAACACAACACCACCATCAACACACCTCCAGGGCCATCAACACAACACCACCATCAACACGCCTCCAGGGCCATCAACACAACACCACCATCAACACACCTCCAGGGCCATCAACACAACACCACCATCAACACGCCTCCAGGGCCATCAACACAACACCACCATCAACACACCTCCAGGGCCATCAACACAACACCACCATCAACACACCTCCAGGGCCATCAACACAACACCACCATCAACACGCCTCCAGGGCCATCAACACAACACCACCATCAACACACCTCCAGGGCCATCAACACAACACCACCATCAACACACCTCCAGGGCCATCAACACAACACCACCATCAACACGCCTCCAGGGCCATCAACACAACACCACCATCAACACACCTCCAGGGCCATCAACACAACACCACCATCAACACACCTCCAGGGCCATCAACACAACACCACCATCAACACACCTCCAGGGCCATCAACACAACACCACCATCAACACACCTCCAGGGCCATCAACACAACACCACCATCAACACACCATCCAGCCAGGGCCATCAACACGCCTCCAGGCCATCAACACGCCTCCAGGGCCATCAACACACCATCCAGCCTACCACCACAAGCTTATATATATACTACACATGTCTAAGAGCAAATAAAAGAAAACAGTTACCTTAACTATTGAAGATGCAGCAGGATTTTGTGGATAAGCCAGCAGCCGTCCCTCTCGACACGGTTTTAAAATGGCGGCGACTACCACAACATGCAACGAGCCTAAAGAATGTCCAGCGCTAGCATTATCTAAACGCTATTATATATTATCAAGCAATACGGAAATCTAAAATAAAAAAAATGATACAAATAATTGTATTAAATATTTATTTGCAATTACAATACCTCGGGAATATATTTTTGCGTTAGCAAAACATATTAAGTTCGTATTTAGTTTAACTCATTTAAATTCTTTACAAATAATAACCTGATTTTACCTGATGGCCATTAACATTAATGTTTTATGTTGATACATTTCATACCCTTATTATTTCAATATCTTTCTTTATTATGCACCCCATACCCATCCCGTGGGCGGTGGTGTAAAGGATTACAGAGGCACATAATGGGTTCAGGAACTGAACTCTCTAGTTTGTTTAGCTAAGCAAATAACAATTTTTGACGCTAGTTACAAAATAATTAATGTTATATATACATGTACACACTCTCATACATACATGTACATATATATATATATATATATATACGTATACATATATACATACACATGCATATTTATAATCACCCACACAAATACACACATCAATAATCTCTGTGTCACTTATTTTATACATGTTCTTGTAGAACATTCTATTGCGAACACATTGGGCGCTGCCCAATAAACTCGCCCCTCGGGGCAAAATTATTTTTTTTTTTTTAATCTTGGTGGAACATAAAATGGCCGCCTGTGTTTATGCTGTCGTCAGATGGCGCTGTGACGTCACAGATGAGGGAAGCACGTACTGCGCATTAATGCCTCGATCCCTCGTTATTTATTTATTTTATTTATTTATATATATACAAGAACGTACATTGGGGGGTTAAGACACAACATAGAGCTTAAGTTAGAATTATAATCTTGTAAAACCACTAGCTTGCATATATAGAGTTTCGGGCAAGTCCTTAAACTAATCTTTGAGCAAATTCTTAAACAGAGTTTTAGAGAAATAATTAAATGTAAAATTGATAAAAAGTGTTTAACAGGTACATTACAGCTTTACTTTACAAGTACAGATGATTTTAAGTAGGATAATTACAGTAAAATTGTCAAAAAATTGTTTACAGGTACGATGCAAGAATTTGACACAAAAGCAGATCAGAACAATACACAATAATGAACAAGGAATCCTAAGTACAATTAGGAAAACATCTCAGGGTTATACATTGGATTACTGAAGCACAATATGAGGATCATTACAAATAGTAATGCAGTAGAATATGCACTCATATTCTATTATTAAGTTAATATTAAGTTCCTTCCTCATGTTAAGTATCTTTGTGGTACTAGGGACATCCAAGGATTATCTTCAAGGCTTCGTTCTGCAAGTTTTCAAGCCCTTTAAGCTTTCTTTCAGTCATCAAGGCAAGCAGAGATGCAACATAATCCACTAGCTCCTTTATGAACTGGCGTTACTCTTGCGTTTTTAAGGATATCAGGGAATGTATGACACTCAAGGGATTTGTTGAACAGCAGAGCTATAGGTGGTGCAAGGGCATATGGGAGGCGCTCTTGTATACAATGGATGGGATTTCACTGATGTTCCCAGCTTTGGTTTTTAGTGAATGTATGATGGACACAACATCTGACGGGCTGACTGGTGAGAGGAGAAGAGAGTTTGGATAGCTGCCTGAGAGATATGTGTTGATATGTGTCTGAGTCTGTGGGATTTTACTTGCAAGGTTAGCACCAATCGATGAAAAGAAGCTATTAAATTCATTCGCCATTTCTAAGTCAGATGACAGTGTAAGGCCATCCTTAGAGAGTGTTATCTGGTTGTGGGAGTGTTGTTTAGTTCCCAGGATGTTAGAGATGGTATTCCATGTGCTTTTCATGTTGCCTTTTGCTTCTTTGAATCTAGTCTCATAATATGAAAGTTTTGCTTTTCTTATGATACTGGTAAGCACTGACGAGTACCTTTTAACTACTTCCATTGGAATTAGGCCACTCCTAAATTTCTTTTCGTATTCATGTTTTTTGTTGATTGATTTAATTATGCCACTTGTGAGCCACGGGTTATTTTTTCTTTTATCAGTTACTTGTTTGGTAAGGAGGGGACAGTGAGTGTTGTAGAGGCTTAGAGTTTTGTAGAGAAAGAGGTTAGTTGATGAGTTTATATCCTGTGAATTATTAAATTCAGATTCCCAGTTAATATTGTGAAGTGCATTAGAGAGATTGCCTAAAGCTGATTCACTATGTAGCCTGAATGAAAGTTTGTTGGTTTCTGGTGGTGATGTGTCAATGTTTGCTATGAGGAAAGTAGGATAGTGGTCAGTTGTTCTGTCATAAATTACCCCAGATGTAAGGGGAGCTGTTATATTAGTCCAAAGGTGATCCAGGGTAGTGGCAGATGTTTGAGTGACTCGGGTGGGCTTGGTGATTGTGGGGATTAGCATACAGGAGTGCATGCTGTTACGGAAATAGTCAACTTGAGGGTTGTTTTCAACATTCAATAAAGAAATTCTGGAGGGCTTCTGTGCAAGGGTTAGGATGAGCTAGCCTAAGCATTTTTATACCAATTTGACAGTTATTTTCAGTAACACGATAAACAACGCTCGGAATATTAAGTTCCTTTCTCATATTAAGTATCTTTGTGGTACGAGGGCACCCAAGGATTATCCTCACGGCTTCGTTCTGCAATTTTTCAAACCCTCCAAGCTTTCTTTCAGGATGCCTTAAAGTTAGTTTAGTTCATTTATTATGCATCCCATACCCATCTTGTGGGCGGTAGTGGAAAGGGTTGCAGAGGCACATAATGGGCTCAGGGACTGAACCCCACAATTCATTTAGCTAAGCAAGTTACAATCTTGATGAGCTAGTTACAAAATTCAGTATAAGTCGTCACATCAACAATGGGTTCGAGATCGATCACAAGTACAGTTTCTAAATTAAGCAACTGACATATGTGGAGAGCTAGTGTCACAATTGATATGTTTGTCCTGCACACCGCCCCCCATCCAGTGGGCAGCGGTGGATAGGTTACAATCACTTTGTTACTACTTACAGTTAGCAAACTGGGGATATTTGGCTAAAATTTCTGGTACCAGATAATTTTGAATGAAATATTGACACATCGTTGGTACATTGGTTATAAAATTGTCTCTGAATTCACTATCACATAGTGACGGAGGGTGTGCGAATAATTTTGTTGACAGTTAACATTTGGTCAGGTCTACATCGGCAGATAATGAGAATTCCCAGAAATACTTGTAACCGAGTCTAAGCCGAGCAGTAGTAACATCTAGAAGTCTGCTGATTTTATTGGATGAACCATAGATGTGTCGCTCCTCTTGCATAATAGTATTGAACGAAAGTTAATCTCCCCAAACAATTTCGCGTTTTGAGCAAGTTACCCCTCCACTCTCTCCATTTTTTTTTGGACATTCCCTGGTAGTGTGCGGAAATACTGAAAAGTGTATACTCTTTTCAACTTTGTCACCTTAATTCTCGTCCTATGTCTTTCATTTTGGTATCAATGCGTTCGCAATAGAATTCCCAACAGAACTATGTGCATATAATGTCAAAGACAGCAGCGCGCTCCACCCGCCGACAAGATGAATGTAGGCCAAGGGTACCAGAAAAAGAAAGCTGAGCGTGATAATACTGAAAAGTGTATACCCTTTTCAACTTTGTTACCTCAATTCTCATCCTAGGTTTTTCAATTTAGCATCAATGTGTTCGCAATAGAATTCTCTACAGGACTAAAGGCATATAAACTCCAAAAGCCCGGCTTACCATCCGCAACAAACAGAGAAAGCGAGAGCGTGTTACCAGGGAGCGCACAAGAGCGATAAAATGTATACACTCTTTTCATTCTGGTCACCTCAATTGTCATCCTAGGTCTTTCATTTTGGTATCAATGTGTTCGCAATAGAATTTCCAACCGGAATTTATGCATGAAATGTCAAAAACAGCAGCGTGCTCCACCCGCTGACGTGATGAAAGCACGGCGGACCATCCACACAAAACAGAGAAAGTGAGAGAAAGTAACCTGGGAGCACTCTAGTGCAATGTAATGTGAACACACTTTTCACTTTGGTTACCTCAATTCTCGTCATATGTCTTTCATTTTGGTATCAATGTGTTCGCAATTGTATCTGCTGGCATTTTACCCTTTGCTTGGATCTGAAGGGTTTTAGGCTCACCACGATGCAATCTGATAGTACCACACGTGTATATACCTATCTTCAAGCAGCAATTCACTCATTCAAACCGACTTATAATGGTTATCCATATATAAATGGTAATCTTTGTTCTACCTGTTAACCTGTCATATGAAGAAAGATTGTCAAAGCTTATATTACATTCTCTAGAAAAGCAAAGAATTAGGAGTGATATATGGTAGAGGTGCACAATGGGATGAATGGACATAACAAAGGGGACATTAATGGGGTATTAAAAGTAGCAACACAAGACAGAACTCGAAACAAAGTGTAAAAATTGGAAAAATTTAGATTTAGGAAAGAACTGTATGAGTAAATACACTGGGTTTGTACCTTAAGGTTCATGTATGCAATATTACAGAGTTCCAGTTAACTCCCATGCATGCAATTAATTTATGTTATGTTTATGTTTTTTATGTTAAAATGTTTTTGTTGATTTGTTTGTATATTTTCATAAGTAAAGCATGCTTACCGTCTAATCCAAGTTTTATGATAACTTTACAATGTTTAAAACATAAAGTTCAATATATATTCTGGTTTTCACACAGGAATTATACGTTAATATAACATCATAATAACGTAATGATGTCGTGTAAATAACGTTATACTGACGTCATATAAATGTTATATTTATGTTATAAGAACGTAAATTGGATAGCTTTACAGAAAGTAAACAAAAAAAACTAAATGTTGACTGAAAATTATTTATTCTTAAATATAAAGCATGAAAACATTATAATACCATAGCATTTACTATTATTTTTAAATTTTTACATAAATCTTAAAAAACTGTGTCATAAGAATATATGTTTTTAGTTATATCCTTTGGTTTTAAGAATGTCAGATATACGTATTTATGTCAAAAGTTACAGTATTACCTTTGTGGAACCATTTAAAAACGTCCACAAACGTTCTGTGTTTGCTGGGAAGAGAGTTTAATAGCTAGTTTTTGATGGTAGAGTAGGGACATGTTATTTAGCTATGTCAGTAAGGGTAGGATGTATGTTTCCTGATATTGGAGGATTGCTGTCAGTTGACAGCTGAGAAATTTATGAAATATGAACATGTTCATTATGATGTTGGACTATTATTTGTCAAATTTTATTAGTTAGGTTAGCTTTTGTTTGTGGCATGAGTTGAATTGTGGGTTTGGATACTAAACCTCGTGAATTTTAACAAATTAACAAGGTTTACTAAGTGCTTGTGCGGGGGGGGGGGGTTGTAACAAACTAGGCTGTTGTAAGAATTATCCAGAGTGGTTTATCGACAAAAGAGAATGGGAAGCTGAGCCGCATGGTGACCTGACCCCCAGGGGAATTCGCGGTGGAAATAACCGACGCTTTGTTCATATCTGCGTAAATGAATCATCCTATAGTATTCAGTAATTTAGAGAAAATTAGCCTTTATTCATTTTGCATTAAAATTGTATTGTATAATAGTACTGGATACAATATCAAGAGTATTCTAATTATTGAGTTTAAGTCACCATCAGTGACGTCACGAATCAGATCTAACTTTTAAAGCGGAATGACCGGCGGTCATAGGTCATCAGGGGTTGACAGGTCTAATATTTCTCAAAGTTTTAATAACCATTTTTGTGATCGGGAACAGCTCTGCCGTTAGATGTTTGTAATTTAATTCAGTAAAATAATTCAACCAGTCTGGATCAATTAAGTACAACAGAGTTTAATTGTTATAACTTAACCTTGCTAAAGTAACTGGGTAAGCGATGCGGAACAATACAATACTCTGTCTGGGGTAGTCCAGACAAGGAAAAGATCAGTGTGGAAACGGGAGCAGCTGGGATAAGAGGTCAAACATCTTACCTCTCCCCAAGACCAGCCAAAACATCTAGCTGGTCGCCCAAGGTATAGTTGCTATTGTTAATTATAGAAATAGTCTTCTCATTTGCCACTCAGGTCAAGTAGGGAGTGTTAAAGTGATAGGGAGTGAACACTTTTAGATTTTGTTTTAGTTTTCTTTTAATAAATTAAATTTGTTAATATTTTTGCATTTCATTATTTCCATGTGTTTTATGTGTAAACTTGTCCTGGTCACGTGGTCCACACGAGGCAGAGTTGCATTGGGCGCCGATTCTAACATCGGATCGGAATTCATCATCCCCATCTAATTAATTCCACACTCAAGTTTCCGAGGTTATAAACTACTAGTGGGGATCAAGCCCCAAGGTTGATTAATTAGCGTGATCGATCCAGACCTCGATCATTGCTCTGTAGAGCTGGTCTGGTGGTGGCAGCATAGAGGCGACTCTAGGGTTTTGCGCAGAGCTTAGGTCACGTCATACTGGGTGTAGAATCCTAAGTCGGTCAATCGTCTTAGGACCACGTGGCGTGGAGTTGGCTTTGGTAAAAGTTTTGGAGTCCCTTGGTAGAGAATAATAAGTAAGAATACGGGTAGAGGGTGAAGAAAGAAGAAAAGAGAGAGAGAACCCGAACCCGTGTTACAGCGCTGCCCAATAAACTCGCCCCTCGGGGCAAAATTAAAATTAAATTAATCTCAGCTGGGCGCAGCGCAGTCTCTGACACGGGCCATGCAACTATTAGGTAGCCATATGGACCAACTTAAACGAGCTGCTGCCCCTTGTTCTGACTTCAAGCGCTTTGTTGATAACCCTTGGCTCAAGTTATTAACTCAAGTACATGAAGATCAAATGACAGTAATCAAAGAGCAGTCGGCCTTAATAATGAACCTGCAAGGCTCATTATTATCTTTGCAGAATGAAGTTGTAGACTTACACAAGAACAATCAAGATCTATCTACCAAAGTCGTCAACCTCGAACAAGAATTAAGCATTCTCAAGAACACAGTTACAAACTTTAATCCAGATGCAACCACTAAAAAACAGGAAGAAATATTGCAACAGTTTGAGAACCATCTGAACAACCTACAACAACAACACACTGTTACCCAAGACGAGACAGACCAACATAAACTACTTGAGTCTGTAATTATCTCTTCACGTGATTTTCCCCAAGAAACTGATGGTGAAGACTGTGCTGCCATCGTGATCAAAGTATTGCAGGATAAGTTAAGTTATTCGATCCAAAAAAATGACATCAAAGCAGCTTATAGAGTGGGTACCAAATCATCTGGTACTAATAATAGGCGAATTCGTTTAAAATTAGATAGCTGCTCCCGCAAGACTGATCTTATCTCATCTGCAGTTGCTAGTAAATCCACTGTTTATGTGAATGAATGTCTGACCAGGTGCAGGCAAAATCTCTTTTTTAAACTGCGTGGCTTCTGCAAAAATTCCCCTACAATTAACAGTGTGTTGTTACCACTACACCACTCCGTGGTGTAGTGGTAAGACACTCGCCTGGCGTTCCGCGAGCGCTATGTCATGGGTTCGTATCCTGGCCGGGGAGGATTTAATGGGCGCAATTCCTTAACTGTAGCCTCTGTTTAGCGCAACAGTAAAATGTGTACTTGGATGAAAAAACGATTCTTCGCGGCAGGGGATCGTATTCCAGGGACCGTAGGATTAAGGACTTGCCCGAAATGCTACGCTACTAGTGGCTGTACAAGAATGTAACAACTCTTGTATATATCTCAAAAAAAAAAAAAAAAACCTATTCAATAACCACAGAAGCTCACCTTAATTCTTTCCTCAATGACTGTGGGATATCTGCTGTATAGCCTGAATTCAAATTATAATCTCATTTAACTACCTTTGTGTACTCTAGCTCTGCCTTTCCCTTCAAAAGGTTTTAACTTTAGTTAAAAAAAAAAAAAAAAAAAAAAAAAAAAATTGTCATCTTTATTATTGTCTTTTTTTTCTTTTTACTCCCATGTTCCATAGTACACTGGCTTTGCCTGTGTCCTCTAGTATTAACTTCATTATCCGGTGTTCCTGAGTGTATCTCTATTTAAACTACCTCAGTTTGTTTTAGTGTAACTTTAGTATTCAACTATAGTGTACTTATAATAGTATAGTAAGCAAGCTTTTCATCTTATAGATTTCATAATTGTTTTTTTTACTTTTTTGGTCATCTATTGTTATTAATTATTCTAGTTAATTTTTTACATTCCTAGTTCCCATTAAGTTTTTTTTTCGTTTTACTTAAAATTACCATTAAGTTTATTTTACTTTTGAATTTTTAATCTACTTTTTTCTTTGTTTTCTATTTTGTAATTTGCCATTCTTGCCTTGTTTTCCTGCAAACAGCCTTTTTATGCAGACAAGTATAGACCTAGAACTAAACCTCTTATCCACTATCTATGACAATCATCACTTCAATGATCAAAATTGCAGATATTTTACAGCACATGATGTAAACAATGTATTAACAGATAATCACAATATCTCTGTAATCAACTTGAACGTTAGATCCCTAGGTAAACACTTCGATGATGTTAGTGCCTTGATTGAAACTATTGACAACAAATTCTCTTTTATTATACTTACTGAAACGTGGTTGAAAGAGGATAATACTCAACTCTTTAACATGCCTAACTACCCGGCAATTCACAACTGTCGTCAAATGCAGAGAGGTGGTGGTACCGCTCTTTACTACCACCAAGAACTAACATGCTTAAAAATAATTAGAACTAGAGACTGCTGTGGGGAGTATATCTTCGCCAGTTTCAGAGTCAAGGGTGCCGAGTCTGTCCTGTCTGTGGGTGCAGTCTATAGAATTCCTAACACTGATGTGTCTGAATTCAACTCAAACCTTAGAAATCTAATACTAGATAACAGATTGAACAAAAACCATCTAATTATCGCAGGGGACTTTAATATTGACCTCTGCGAGCCTGAACACCCTACTGCTGTTAGCTTCCTCAACTGTATGAATTCCTGCTTCCTCATACCCATAATCACTAGACCAACTAGAATCACTGATAGTACTGCTACGACTCTACATCACATCTGGACCAACATAACCTCTCCGCTTACTTCAGGTATAATCACCGATAGCACTACAGACCATTACCCCACATTTCTCTTAACTAACAATTGCAAACCACCTCTAGAGACAAGGGAGTTAAGCTTTAGGATGCACAATGAAACTGCTATAAACAATTTTATAACTGCTGCTGATAATGTCAACTGGGAGTCCGAGTTAGGTAACATAGGGGACATCAACCTAGCAGTGCAATCTTTTCTACAAACAACTCTTAGCCTTTATAACACCCACTGTCCTATGCTTACAAAACAAGTCACAAGCAAAAGACTTAACAATCCTTGGTTTACAAAGGGAATACTTAAATCCATTAACAAAAAACACGACCTTGAGAAGAAGTATAGGCTAGGAACAGTCTCCAAAGAATTCTCAAAGAATTACTCGTTATTGCTATCTAAAATAATTAGACGAGCCAAAACTAAATACTATGAAGATAAATTTACCCAAATAAAGAGCAACATTAAAAAAACTTGGAGCACAATTTCACAAATATTGGGATCAAAGAAGATTTTAAATAACAAACCAACACTCCTTTCCAATAACGTTGGTCAGCTTTCAGCCTCTGATTCTGCTATTGAGTTCAATAGGTTCTTCTCTTCCATTGGGTCATCCCTTGCAAATGATATTCCATCTTCCTGTACTGATGTTAAGGACTATCTTACAGGTAACTATCCACAGTCTCTGTACCTAAAGCCTACTAGTTCCACTGATGTCAATGAAATAATCCTTTCCCTTAAAACCAAGTCTAGAGCCCTCGAGGAGATACCAACTTTAATTTACAAAAAAGCCTCCAGATCTCTAGCCCCTGCTATTGCATTGCTTTTCAACAAGTCACTTGAACTCCAAACCTTTCCTGACATTCTAAAAAAAGCGAGAGTAACCCCTGTCCACAAATGTGGTGATCTCACAGATGTTAACAACTACAGACCTATATCAATCCTGCCTAACTTGTCAAAAATATTCGAAAAACTAATCTACAAGCAGCTTTACTCTTTTCTAGCCAAACACAATATACTTAGCTCTTGTCAATATGGCTTCAGACCCAAAAAAAGCACTAACGATGCACTTATTAGTATGATTAACTTAATTCACGCAGCTCTTGATAAAAAGGAGTTTCCTGTTGGGTTATTTGTGGACCTGCGTAAGTAAGTAAGTAATTATCAAAAGAAGGCACCAAACCGGGAAGGCTATGTAGCACCATCAAATACGCAAAATAATCAGAGGGCGCTAAATATCACCAAGGATGCCAATACGAGAACAAAAACGCATAAGGCGAACGATATCAAAAGTATCCGAGTCACCAAGAATTCTATCGAGGGACAGGTGACCGCGAGGGGCGGTCGGAAAGCAAGACACACGCTCGTCCTGGAAGTCAGGACATTCAAGAAGGACATGCACGACCGTAAGAGGGACAATGCAACTAGGACAATAAGGAGCAGGGCGGCGCTCCATCAAGTGACCATGGGTTAAGCGAGTATGGCCAATACGCAACCACGCCAGAGCTGTTTCCCACCGCCGGTTACGGTGAAAGGAGGACGCCCACGAGGAAACACAACATTTAAGAGTACGTAGCTTGTTACCAGTAACAGACAACCAAGAAGCCTGCCAACGGGTAAGGACTGAGGAATGGATAACCGGGTAAAAGTCGGAATACGGAATGCCTTTACGAGAGATGGGACAAGAGCGGACAGCTTCCTTACCGGCAGCATCCACACGCTCATTTAAAGACACACCAATATGGCTGGGAACCCAACAAAACTCAACCGACTTAAATTTACTGTGAAAATTTATTTATTTCCTTGATTTCCTTGAATAAGTACTGTTTAACCAATCTATCCCCAAACATTAGTTTTAATCTATCCAAACTAAACCTTGCAGTTTTTTCTGTTTAACCTAACATCCTACACCTTGTATAGTCCTGCTTTATTCTACCCAATTTATCCATGACTCACTGATTACTCTTTATTGGTTCAGTTTTAATACAAGTATATATTATCTTTTATTCGCTCAGCTTAAAAATAAGTATATTACAATACGGTCTTAAGCTATTTATTTGTTCAGTTACAGTTTGTCTTGTATCTACTCTGCTACTTATTCTTTGTTTCTAGCACCGCTTAAGCTTCATGCCTCTCTTGCTGATTTGGCCTCACTGCGTTATTTATTATTTATTTAAGTTTCTAAACTTAATTGTTCCTTAGTCCAACTTCAGTTATGCCCGGTATTTACTTAATAACACTTTTGCAGTGTTAAATCAGTGCCATTGCTTACGTTTTCACCTTTCCACAGTGGCGAGAAGCCGGATCATGCAGCAACTGCAACACGGAAGAGGGCTCGGGCGGCGTCAACGCGAGGACAACAGCGCAGTGGTGCTAGGACGCAGCCGGCCAGGGCCAGGACGAAGCCCACCCGTTTCGCCTCCCCCTCCTCGGGGGGCTCCTCGGGCGGCTCGGATACGGACGGCGACCACACATCCCAGAGGCCCACTGCCGGCATAGCGGCGGGTGGCACAGCGTCGCAGCCTTCACCCCTGTCGGCCGACGATGCAGGCGCTCATCGCGCAGGCCCGGGGGCCCTCTCACCCCACAAGCCTTCCGGCCACGGGGACTTCCGAGGCCGACCCTGCTGCGGCTGCCACAGCCGCCCTGCCCCCCTCCACTGACCGCCGCCCACGGGCCAGGGCCAGGGGGCATACGTCGAGGCGACGTGCAAGCTCCTCCAGTCCGTCCTCCTACGACGAGTCCCCTGAGGAGAGAGCGCCCCACACTTTTTCTAGCCCCTGGCCGGGGCATCTACGGGCGACCACGGGCTCCAGCACCCCACTCTTGGGCGTGCACGTCCCGCAAGCCCTTCGGGAGAAGGTCTGGGCAAACAAGTATGTCGACCTCGGGCAATTGCTTGCCTATGAGCGGGAATCAGGTTCTTTTGAGTCCCACTCCGCGACACCCCCTGACGCAAAGCAGCCTGGTAAGAAGCAGCCGCCCCTGACGCCGGACCAGTGGGCGCATGGCCTTGACATCTACGCCACTATCTACGTCGAGAAGCACCCAGCGGAGGCTCAGGCTCTGTTTACCTATGCGCGTTACGTGAAGACCATGAAGACGACCCTCAAAGGCGACTGGATGTGGAACGATCAGGCCTTCAGATGGGACAGGGAGAGGTCGGGCTGTTCATGGTTGGACTACAGGCTGGACTTGGAATTTCGCTCGGTGCAACGCATCGCCCAGGCCGCTGCTCAGCCGATGAGGCAGGAGGCAGGGCGACAGGCAGCACTTTCTCTCTCCAGCGCCCGGGCAGCTGGGCTATCCCCGGGCTACTGCTTCGCCTACCACTCGAGGGGACCCGGCTGCACTTTCACCTCATGTTCATTCAAGCACTACTGCCCACGCTGCCGAAGGAGGCACCCTGCCTACAACCCATGCCCTCCAGCTCGGCCTCGCGACGAACCCACACAGGAAAAGCGCCCACGTCGCCACCCGCAAGTTACGGCTTCGAGGAGCTAGGCTGGGCTCCTGGTTACGACTCTCTCTATCTGGTCTAGGCAGGGCCCTCAGCCGCCTGTAGAAGAGCTTGCAGAACAGTACTTTCGCGGTAGGCAGGTGCGAGAGTGACGTTTCCTTCCCAGTCGGTAGCGTAGTTGCTTGGCCACCCTGAGGTTTCCCTCGCGGCCAGCGGGCACTCGCCCTTCGGGGGGGGGGGGTCCGGCCTGCTGGCCTGCGGGGTGGGGGTGCAGCGCCCGTCCCCAAGTGTTCCGCTGTCCGCAGCTACTACTTTGACTTTACAGACATTCTACTAGTAAGCCCTACCTTGTCAGGTAATTCCTTCCTTGGCGGCTCGGCCTCTGGCCTGGGGTTATTTTCTTCTCCAAATACATATCAGGCTTCCCCAGTCACTATGTTTTCTGCCGCCTGATTATTCTCCAGCTAGGGTTTCCCTTATGTTATGTTGTTCACTTTGGTGTCCTGTTATACTTAGTATTAGATTTGTTACATTCGCCTCACTGCTAATTCTAGACATTAGGACATTAGGTTTCTGCAGAGTTTGTTACTAGGCTATAAGATTACGTTTTACTACGGGTGTACAACTTAAGATGTTTCGTGTACTTTGCGTTAGCCACGGCTATGTTATACATTTGTTAAGTCCTATTTAAAAGCCTGTTTTACTTCTGCAGAATTATTTATCATGTCAATAAAATTACGCCCCCAAGGCTTGGTGTCTTCCTTCCCCTGATCAGAAACTTAGCTCTTGTCAATATGGCTTCAGACCCAAAAAAAGCACTAACGATGCACTTATTAGTATGATTAACTTAATTCACGCAGCTCTTGATAAAAAGGAGTTTCCTGTTGGGTTATTTGTGGACCTGCGTAAGTAAGTAAGTAATTATCAAAAGAAGGCACCAAACCGGGAAGGCTATGTAGCACCATCAAATACGCAAAATAATCAGAGGGCGCTAAATATCACCAAGGATGCCAATACGAGAACAAAAACGCATAAGGCGAACGATATCAAAAGTATCCGAGTCACCAAGAATTCTATCGAGGGACAGGTGACCGCGAGGGGCGGTCGGAAAGCAAGACACACGCTCGTCCTGGAAGTCAGGACATTCAAGAAGGACATGCATGACCGTAAGAGGGACAATGCAACTAGGACAATAAGGAGCAGGGCGGCGCTCCATCAAGTGACCATGGGTTAAGCGAGTGTGGCCAATACGCAACCACGCCAGAGCTGTTTCCCACCGCCGGTTACGGTGGAAGGAGGACGGCCACGAGGAAACACAACATTTAAGAGTACGTAGCTTGTTACCAGTAACAGACAACCAAGAAGCCTGCCAACGGGTAAGGACTGAGGAATGGATAACCGGGTAAAAGTCGGAATACGGAATGCCTTTATGAGAGATGGGACAAGAGCGGACAGCTTCCTTAGCGGCAGCATCCGCATGCTCATTTAAAGACACACCAATATGGCTGGGAACCCAACAAAACTCAACCGACTTAAATTTACTGTGAACGAGAAACAGCCAATGCTGGATCTCGACAACTTCTGGATGAACCGGATTAAAGTACCCGAGAGCCATGAGGGCACTACAAGAGTCAACAACAACCACAAAGGAAGACTGACAACGAGAAAGCAGGAGACGAAGAGCATAGAGAATAGCATAAAGTTCCGCTGTAAAGATGCTAGTCTCCGGAGGCAAGCGACACATATAAGTGCGATCAGGAAAAACAACAGAGTAGCCAACACCGTCCGCTGACTTAGACCCATCGGTGAAGACAGAAACGGAGCGGGAGTGAGAAGAAAAGTGCTCTTCCGTAGGATGGGTAAAAGCTTTAGTGATACGGGTCAAGGAAGTACAAAACCGCGGAAGAGGGACCCTCCACGGGGGCAAAGAAGGAACAACACGAGGAGAAACATCAGAAATACGAACGGAGAGAGAATCCTGTAGGCGAGATAACCGGACAGAAAGAGGGAGGTGGTGAAGAGGAACAGGAACCGCAGGAGGGGTAAAAGTTAAAGCACGACAGAGGCAAGAGGAAGGATGTTGCAAGGACCGCGCAAGATAGCGAAGACAGTAGCGATCACGGCGGTCCTGGAGAGACAGGAAGCCAGTGTCAACATACAAGCTAAGGATGGGAGTCGAACGAAAGGCACCAGAACTGAGGCGCAACCCAGTATGGTGCAAAGCATCAAGACGGCGAAGAGTAGAAGGAGAAGCAAACGAGTAAGCAGGGCAACCATAATCGAGCTTAGACAGGACGAGAGAGGAATGTAAAGCAAGGAGAGTGCGCCTATCGGCCCCCCAAGAAGTATGGGACAAGACCCGAAGGAGGGTAAGGGCCTTAGAGCACTCAACACGGAGGTAAGATATATGGGGAGACCAAGACAAACGAGTGTCAAGGAATAACCCCAAAAGCTTCGCGGAATCTTTGTATTCAAGGGGATGACCATAAAGTGACAAAGAGGGACGAAGAACAACCCGTTTCCGCGTAAAAGTCATGGCACAAGTCTTAGAAGTAGAGAACTTGAAGCCATGATCTGTGGCCCAAGACAACACGGCATCAATTGCAAGTTGAAGCCGGCGTTGAAGGAGAGGCGAATCATCACCCTGACAACAAAGGGTAAGATCATCGACATAGAGAGCGGAGAAGACACCAGAAGGAAGAGAGGAAAGATGACCATTGAGGGCAACCAGAAAAAGAGTAGTGCTCAGAACACTACCCTGGGGCACACCTTCGTATTGCTGAAAAGAGGGAGAGAGAGCGGTACCAAGGCGCACCCGAAAGGAATGACGAGAGAGGAAGCTGCGGAGAAAGAGAGGGAGATGACCACGAAGGCCAAAAGAATGAAGTTGAGATAGGATATGATAACGCCAAGTGGTGTCGTAAGCCTTTTCTAGGTCAAAAAAAGACGGCAACAACGGAGGTCTTCGCAGCAAAAGCAGTACGAATATAGACCTCCAAGTTCACCAGGACATCTGTCATGCTGTGGCACTTGCGGAAACCAAATTGAGAAGGGGAGAGGAGGTGATGGTGTTCCAGGAACCACATCAGACGAACGTTAACCATGCGTTCAAAGAGTTTGCAGACACAACTTGTGAGAGCAATAGGGCGAAAGTCCTTAGGGGAAGTACCCAGAGACCCCGGTTTGCGAACAGGGAGGACAACGGCATCGAGCCAGTCCTCTGGGACTGACGACGACTCCCAGATCCAATTATACAGACTCAGTAAATACTGAGACATGCTCGGAGGGAGATGGCGAAGCATTTCATAATGAATACCATCGGAGCCCGCCGCCGTAGAACCGCAGAGGGCCAGGGCAGAACGAAGTTCAGAGAGAGAGAAGGGATCATTATAGGGAAGCTGAAGATGAGTGCAGAAATCTAAAGGACGAGACTCAAGGACAGGTTTACGAAGAAGGAAAGATTGGGGAAGATGAAGACCAGAGCTAACAGAAGAAAAGTGGGAACCCAGTTCGGAAGCGACCTGCAACGGGTCCGCCACAAGAGTATCATGGAGGTGAAGGACCGGTGAAACATCGGGATCGAACTTACCCGCTATCTTGCGGATACGCTTCCAGATCTGGGCCAGAGGGGTCTCGGACGTAATTGTTGAGACATAAGATGCCCAACATTCACGTTTAGCCGTACGGATGGCCCTACGGGCCACCGCACTCGCTTTCCGAAAGAAAAGAAAAGAATCGGTCGTCTGCCTACGGCGGTGCCTCTTCCAGGCTGCACGCTTACAGCGGACAGCCCGAGCACAGTCCGCATTCCACCAGGGAACACACTTCCGTGGACCCCGAGAGGAAGAGGGAGGAATAGAGCGGAGGGCAGCGTTGAAGACATTGTCATGAAAAAGGAGGAGAGCGCGAGAGAGAGGCAGAAGGGAGAGGTCAGAGAGCAGCACTGAGGGTAAATAGGGTCCAGTCTGCCTTAGCAAACTGCCACCTAGGGAAAGAGAGGGAAGGGCGAAAAGAGAAAAAGGAAACAAGGATGGGGAAATGATCACTTCCATGGAGGTCATCAAGAACCTGCCACGTGAAATCTAAGTAAAGAGAAGAAGAGCAGAGAGAAAGATCAAGACAAGAAAGGGTGCGAGTCCGAGAGTCCAAATGAGTGGGCTCACCAGAATTCAGAAGAGACAGGGAAGAAGAGAGGAGAAACGGCTCAAGGAGGCGACCCCGGGTATTCGTCAGAACGTCACCCCAAAGAGAATGACGACAATTGAAGTCACCCAGCAGGAGCACAGGCTCCGGCAAGGAGTCTAGGAGGTGTTGCAAATCAGGAAGAGAGAGCGGGACACTCGGGGGGAGATAAATGGAACAAACTGTGTACCATTTCCCCACAAAGATACGAGCAGCAGAACAATGGAGAGGCGAAGGAAAAAGTAAAGGAACAAAGGGAACATCAGCCCGAATCAAGAGAGCAGAAGAATTAGAAGCCCCAGCAATGGCTGGGGGGGGGGGGGGAGAGAAAGGAATAGCCACGAAAACGACCAGGACGAGCACCAAGCATTGGCTCCTGGAGACAGACACAAAGGGGCGAAAACCGCGAAATCAGAAGTTGGAGTTCAAGGAAATTGGCGTAATAACCTCGAACGTTCCATTGAAGAATGGACAACGACGAGAAGAGAAAGGACAAAAACAGAGAACAAGGAAGAAACAAAGGCGAAAGAGCAACAGAGCACGTTAAAGAATATCAGGGTCGGGATCAGGGTCAGCAAAGTCAGGGTTAGGGGGCATGGGTAAACTGAGCAAAGACGGAGGGAAGGAAACGGGAGAACAGATCAGAGGTGGGCGGGCAGGGTCCGGAGGAGGAGGAGGAGGAAGAGGAGGAGACAACGGAGAGGAGCTGTTACGACCCTGGGTTCTCCAGTGGAAACCAGAGGTCAAAATTGAGCTATTAAACTTTCTAGTAGTACAGTTGAGTGCATCTCAAACGGCAATTGTTTGTATCTTCCCTGCCAGACGTAAGACTATTATTGTTTCTCAAAGAGCATTTAAAGACTGAGCTGGGGGTTGATTATTAAATAATAACATAGGCACCAACTTTGCTTACTAATACTTTCTAATCATTCATAGAGTAACAATACGTTGCATAGGGGAAGATCTTTAATGTGCTTAGCTGCACGATCAATTAGGCTCCTTCCGGCACCACGACATGAGGGAGGCCAGCTGGTCGCTAGGAGCTCTCTCTTCTCTGGCTGGTGTTCGTGCGGACGAGACCTACTCTGTGGCTGCACCCCTACTCTTCTCCCTTCTCCTCTTACTTATTTCCCTTACCCTAAGTTCCTGTACCCTTAAGTTAAGTATTATATGGTGTTAAGTGTGCCTACTCTGGTAGTAACGATTGGCGAGACCTGGGGGTAGTATTTGCCAGTGTTTTGGGTACCCCTAAGTGTTGTGTTTTGTATTAGGGTCCCACGTGGTTTCCCTACCCTAAGCTGCATCCAGCTTCAGTGCTCATCCAGTAGTACTTTACCCTAGCTTGTTATTAGTGTAAACCTTGTATGCTGCCTAAGTGGACCAAGGCTTTTAACGTAAGATAGTGTGGTAAAGTTATTATTATTATTGTTATTGGTGTGAGTGTATATGGGGGGGTTGTTAAGGGGTTAATAAATAAGTACATGAATTACAGAGTATCCCTTCTTCCTATGTGGGAGCGCATTGATCAACCCTTAGACTAACATATATGGTCTAGTAGCAAGTTATTACTACTGTGGATAGTTTATTTTGGGGGCCGGGCCTTTTAGCTCTCCCATATTTGATACTCTGTCTTCTAACTACCCTTACCCCTTAATAGTACCAGTACTCATAGAAGCCCCACACACAATTATTTATAACAAGTGGTTGGCCAGTCCGGGAGGAACATTATAAGTGTAAAAAATTAGATTCTTGAGTGCCAAAACTAAAATTTTTTATTTCCGCAGAACGGTTGTGTGCTAGCCTAGGGTCCAGCTCATCTAGCAAAGGACATTCTTGCACTGACTGGACACCCAGCTGGATCCCTTCACGATTAAGGTTAGTGTGGCCTTGTGTTAGGGGCCGTGCAAATTTTTGTTTGTTTCCAATTTTTATTTTTTAATTTTTTCTTTGGCTGGGAGCTAAAATTATTAGTGATGTCTTCTGAAATGCAGAGACTGGCAAGCGAGCCTTCAGTGGTAGAGATAAAGAAACTTAAAAAGTCTAATTTAGTATTGTTAGGCAAGGAATTTGGCCTAGAATTAAATGACGCGGATAAAAAGTGGACTTTGGTGAATGAAATATTACAACATTGTATTGATGAAGAACTATTGGCAAGTGATACACCTTTATGCCAGCCTAGCCAAGCAGAAAGTGCAACTCATAGGGATAGAGAATTAGCTTTAGAGTTAGCAAAAATAAAATTAGAGGAGCAAAGACTCAAAACCGAGGAGGCTGGAATTAGAGCGAATACCACTGGACCTCCACCTGCCGGGGATTCAAACCCCAGGCATTATGAGAAAAAGCATAATTTGCCTGAATTTTCCGAGTCAGACCCTGAAAGGTTTTTCAACCATTTTCAGAGATTGGCCATGTCCATGAACTGGCCAAAGGAAGAGTGGGTGAAAATCCTACAGGGAAGACTTAGGGGTAAAGCACAAGATATTTTTATAAACATGCCTGACAACGAGTGTTTTGAATATGATAAAGTCAGGGAATGTATTTTGCGGGCATATGAAATTACTCCTGAAGCTCACCGCCAAGTTTATCGCAACCTTAGGCCTACTCACAACCAACCGCTCACTGAATTTGTGAATGATCAAATTCGATTGTTTGATAGATGGATTTGCTCGGCGAAAGCCGAAACATACGAGGCTCTCAGGAACTTAATTTTAATGGAGCATTTTATAGATAATATGCCAGAGAATGTTTCACAGTATATTAGAGGAAGGGTAGAGGTAAATTCTAAAATAGGGGATTTGGCCAAGTTGGCAGAAAACTACCAATTGGCGGGCAAAAGGCCCAATAAAAATAATTGTACCCCACAGAGTAACAAAACTTATACCCTCAGCCAGTCCAGACCAGCTCATTCTAACCCTTTACCTAATGCACCTTCTGTTTCAGACATAACTAACCCTGTTAAAGTGTCTAGCCCCACGGCACCTAAGGGTGAACCGAAGGGTAATTCTGTTAGTAATGTCTCTTCTCCCCGACGTTTTTGTGGTCACTGTAATCATCCAAACCACACTATTAGCCGTTGTTGGCAACTGTACCCGGAAAAAAGACCCAATGCTCTAGTTGTGACACAGGGCTTGAGGCCTTCAGAAGGGTTAGGGAGTAAGACCTCCAACCCACAGTGGTTGGACTTGCTTACCCCATTCTTATCGAAAGGGAGACTACTTTTGTCTGAGGGTTCTTCCTGGAGGGACGTGATCTTCCGAGACACCGGTGCCATCCAGACTTTAATTTTAGAGAGTGCATTGCAAGGTGCCAACACTACCGACACTGGAGAGGTGGTACTGGTCGAGGGTGTCACTAGTGATACTCGAGCAGTACCCCTCCATAAGGTTACCCTGGAATCTGATTTCCACAAGGGTGTTTGTACAGTCGGAGTCACTTCATACCAACCTTTCCCTAATGTTGATGTAATAGTTGGTAATGATTTAGCAGGGGATAAGGTAGGGGACTCCAGACTGCCTATTATGTTGCTTACCCCTAAGGTTTGCCTGGATCCACCCGCCGCAGAGGATAATGTTGTGTACCCTGCGTGCGCGGTGACCAGGTCTATGGGACTTAAATGTAAGGGCAGCCCTGTGCTCGCCAAGGTGGTAAATCCCGAGGTCACGAGGAGCTTTCCGAGTGGTGAAAACCAAGTGGACCTCGCGGACACATTCATGGCCCGACTCGATGACGTGGCCGAGGACATTGTGGAGAGCCTGCCACCGCCATCTACCGAGAGTAGTGGGGAGGTGGAGGAGAACACTGTTGAGCCTCGGCCAATGGCATCTGACCAAGGCCTAGATGCCTCCTTGAGTGAGTTACAGAAAGCTGACCCCACTCTTGCAGATTGTCATGAAACAGCCGTCTCTATGGAGGAAATTGTAGACGCAGCAACTGGGTACTACTACAATGATCGGATTTTGATGAGAAAATGGAGACCACAGAGTGCTCCCTTGTCAAATGATTGGGAGGTAGTCCACCAGGTTATGTTGCCGACCTGCTATAGAGAAAGAGTTTTGGCAGCTGCTCATGATGATCCTATGGGGGGACATCAAGGTATAAATATTACGTATCACAAAATTTTAAAGTATTTTTTCTGGCCCAAGCTGAAAAGCGATGTGGCAAAATTTTGTAATGCGTGTATTGTCAACTGGTTGGGAAACCAAACCAGACTCCACCTAAAGCTCCTCTAAGGCCTATTGTCGTGCCAGAGGAACCATTTTCTCATGTGGTAATGGACTGTGTTGGACCATTACCTAGAACTAAGTCTGGTAATATTTACCTAATCACGATGATGTGTATCACTACTCGTTACCCAGAGGCTTTTGCTGTAAGGAACATCCGAGCAAAAACTGTTGTTGCTCGTATGTTGCAATTTTTTTCCACTTTTGGACTGCCTCGGGTCGTGCAAACTGACAATGGTACTAATTTTAAGTCTGATGTTTTCGAGCAATTTTGTAAGGAACATGGAATAACTCATAAGGTTTCCAGCCCATACCATCCACAGAGTCAGGGGGTAATTGAACGTTTCCATCTAACTCTGAAGCAGATGTTGAAGACATCGTGCGAGAGTTCCCACACCTTCTGGGATGAGAATTTACCGTATGTTTTGTTTGCGGCTAGAGAGGGATTACAAAGTTCACTGGGCTGTTCTCCTTTTGAGTTAGTCTTTGGCCATAAAGTTCGTGGACCCTTGCAAATGTTACAGGAGAATCTGTTAGGGAACGTAACGTTAACCGAAGGTTCGGCTTTCTTTGCGCAACACCACCAGAGACTCAAGGACTGCAAGGCGGCTGCATTTAAGTATCTTGGCAAGGCCCAAGAAAAGATGAAAGAACGTAACGATGCTAAATCTAAGTTACGGGTATTTCAGCCTGGCGACCCTGTCCTGGTATTAAAGCCTCGACTAGAGAACACTATGTCCCACAAGTACGAAGGCCCCTACATTATGACAGAAAAGACTGGGGACCTCACATACAAAGTGAGGCACTCTGACAAACGTAACCAGGTAATGCTCATACATGTAAATCGACTGAAGAAGTTCCAGGGCCCCAGGCCCATTGCACTAACCAATGTTTCCATTTCCAGTGAGAGAGGGGATGATTGTTCTGGGGACCCAACTAATCTCATTTTCAATAATTCTAGTTCTGTGAATGCTGTGGAGGAGGGACTGTCCCATTTGCAGATGGCCCAACGTGAAGAGGTGCAGTCGTTGGTTGATGAATTCTCCAGTCTGTTCGGGGAGGTCCCGACCCAGACTGATGCCATTTGCCATGATGTCGAGTTGACGGACTACACTCCCATTCGCCTTCAACCCTATCGGACGAGTCCAGAAAAGAAGGCCATCGTACGGAAGGAGGTCGACTTCTTGCTCCAGCACGGCCTCATCCGGCGGAGCCAGGGCTCTTGGTGCTCGCCCTGCCTTTTGGTCCCCAAACCAGACAGCTCCTGGGGATTATGCACCGACTATCGGCAGCTCAACAAGGTGACCATTGTGGATGCCTATCCGCTGCCCCTCCTCGAGGACTGCATCGACGAGTTGGGAAATGCCAAGTACGTTTCGAAATTCGACCTCTCGAGGGGGTATTATATCAAATCCCACTCACTGAACGTGCTAAACAGCTAACGGCGTTTGTGACACCCGAGGGTGTTTTTGAGTACCAAGTGTTACCGTTCGGCTTGCGTAATGCCCCTGCCACGTTCCAGAGACTCATGAACTCTCTACTCGCTAAGGTGCCAAATTGTCGGGCGTATTTAGATGATATCGTGCCGTTTGACAGTAATTGGGCTGACCACATAGCTAGGTTACGCCAGTTGTTTGCCATCTTGAAAAGGGCAAATCTTACCTTAAATGCTAAAAAGTGTCATTTTGGCCAAGGCACAGTGACGTACCTCGGTTATGAAGTGGGCCAAGGAAAAGTGTTACCTCGGCAAGATAAAATCAGTGCCATTCTGGAGTATCCAGTACTAAAGTCTAAAAAGGACGTTCAAAGATTTATCGGTATGTGTGCGTACTATCGACGTTTTTGTCAGAACTTTTCCAGTGTTGCCACTCCTCTCACAGACTTGTTGCGGAAAGCCGTTAAATTTAAGTGGTCATCAGACTGTGCAGAGGCATTTAAAAATTTGAAATTGATCTTAGCTTCCGCCCCAGTGCTTGCTAGTCCAAGGTTCGACCGACCGTTTAAAATTCATGTTGACGCGTCTGACTCGGGTGCTGGTGCAGTGTTGTTGCAAACTGGGGATGATCAGGTGGAACACCCAGTATATTATTACTCTGTGAAATTCGACAAGGCGCAACGCAATTATTCAGTGGTAGAAAAAGAGGCGTTGGCGCTAGTGTTAACATGTAAAAAGTACGAAGTTTACCTCACAGGTAATATAGTGGAAGTGTACACGGACCATAACCCACTAGTCTTCCTGACTCAGATGAAGGGTAAGAATAAACTCATCCTCAGGTGGGCGTTGTACCTACAGGACTTCAATCTTTCCATTACCCACCTACCGGGCAGACTCAACGTGATAGCCGACGCTCTGTCCCGGTTGCCTGAATAACATTCATCTGAGCCACAGAAAGCCATTTACCAACTGTCATGCTTTAGTTAATTTTTTTTAGGTTCTCCTGTGACATTAAATATTCCGTGTCCAATTTATTTACTTCCCTGTTCTTTTATTTTTTTGTGTATGTTTTTTTTTTCTCTCAGAGAACTCCTTTGTATTTTTTTTTTTTGCAGAGAAATTGTTTTTGATTGATTTTTTGTTTTTGTCATATGTTTTTTTCTTTTTATTCTCTGTATACTCTTACAAAAAAATATGACTACTATTCTAGTAGTCACATTTTTTTTTCTCTGAAGGGGGGAGGAGTGTTACGACCCTGGGTTCTCCAGTGAAAACCAGAGGTCAAAATTGAGCTATTAAACTTTCTTTAATAGTTGTACAGTTGTAGTTGTACAGTTGTACAATAGTTAGTACAGTTGAGTGCATCTCGAACGGCAATTGTTTGTATCTTCCCTGCCAGACGTAAGACTATTATTGTTTCTCAAAGAGCATTTAAAGACTGAGCTGGGGGTTGATTATTAAATAATAACATAGGCACCAACTTTGCTTACTAATACTTTCTAATCATTCATAGAGTAACAATACGTTGCATAGGGGAAGATCTTTAATGTGCTTAGCTGCACGATCAATTAGGCTCCTTCCGGCACCACGACATGAGGGAGGCCAGCTGGTCGCTAGGAGCTCTCTCTTCTCTGGCTGGTGTTCGTGCGGACGAGACCTACTCTGTGGCTGCACCCCTACTCTTCTCCCTTCTCCTCTTATTTATTTCACTTACCCTAAGTTCCTGTACCCTTAAGTTAAGTATTATATGGTGTTAAGTGTGCCTACTCTGGTAGTAACGATTGGCGAGACCTGGGGGTAGTATTTGCCAGTGTTTTGGGTACCCCTAAGTGTTGTGTTTTGTATTAGGGTCTCACGTGGTTTCCCTACCCTAAGCTGCATCCAGCTTCAGTGCTTATCCAGTAGTACTTTACCCTAGCTTGTTATTAGTGTAAACCTTGTATCCTGCCTAAGTGGACCAAGGCTTTTAACGTAAGATAGTGTGGTAAAGTTATTATTATCGTTATTGGTGTGAGTGTATATGGGGGGGGGGTTGTTAAGGGGTTAATAAATAAGTACATGAATTACAGAGTATCCCTTCTTCCTATGTGGGAGCGCATTGATCAACCCTTAGACTAACATATATGGTCTAGTAGCAAGTTATTACTACTGTGGATAGTTTATTTTGGGGGCCGGGCCTTTTAGCTCTCCCATATTTGATACTCTTGTCTTCTAACTACCCTTACCCCTTAATAGTACCAGTACCCATAGAAGCCCCACACACAATTATTTATAACAGGAGCAGTCAAGGACAGCAGCAGGAAGAGGGGGAGTAGAAAGAGGGGAGCGCACCCCAGCAAGAGCAGCAACCGAAAGGGAAGCAGGGGCCAAAGAAACCTTCATAGCAGGAACAGGGGGCGCAAGCACTGAAACGGGAGGGGAAGGAGCAACAGAGCCAGGAGGAGGAGCTGAGGAAGAAAGCGAAGCCTTCTTACCCGCCGGGGAAGAGGAAGGAGAGGAGCCAGGCTTACGCTTGTGACTTAAAGAGACCGGTGTCCCAGCAACTACGTACCGGGCAACGGATTCCAGTGTCTCAACAGGAGAAGCCGAACGAGAGCACACACGACGGCCGTTAGGAGAGCGAAGGACATCCGCCCGCACCGACAGGCGGTGGGGAGAGCCGATAGATGGAGGAAGAGGATGGGAAGGAGGATCGGAGGGGGACGAGGAAGAAGACACAGAAGACACGACAGACCGGGTAGAAGGAAGGGGAACCCCAGACAGAGGACCTGGAGGAGGATCCTTCGGGAGAGAACCCAAAGGAACAGAGGAGGGGGCAGTGGGCGCATCAGGGTGCAAGGCCCGGAAACGGTTGTGAGTCTGAGGAAGGCGGGAAGGACGAGGAGAGGAAGAGCGCAACACGCGAGCATAAGAGATATTAGCATAAGGCGGGAGCCGGCGAACCTGGCGCCTCGCCTCAGGAAAAGATAAACGCTCCCGGTGCTTCAGGTTGAGGACGGCTGCCTCAAGCTTGTAATGGACACACGCACGAGAGAAGGTAGGATGGGCCTCACCGCAGTTGAGGCAACGAGCCTGGGGAGAAGTGCACCCCGACTTAGAGTGACCTTCGCCACCACACAAAGGACAGAGAGAGACAGTCCCGGAGCAGCGGAGGGCACCATGCCCAAACCTCCAGCACTTGTTGCAGAGCCGAGGAGAAGGAATGTACTCCTGGACAGAGCACCTGGCACCAGCAAGAATGACAGAGGGTGGAAGGGTCCTACCATCAAAGGTAATCTTATGTCGAATATCGTCGTGGCAGTCGCGCAGGTCCCGAACACCGGTCGCAACATGGGGCGGGAGCAAAATAGTGCCAACACTGGCATTCAACTGAGCGTTCTTCGAGACCCGAACGGGGGTCTCGCCAAGGCAGGGAAAGGCAGCCAAGCGGGTAGCAGCATCCTGAGAAGGAGCAGCAACGACACGTGTACCGAGACGAGTGGGGTTGAAAGTAATGGAGGCATCCACGGAATTAATGAGATGTCGATGGAGGGAGAAATCGTCAGGAGGCGCAGAATCAAGAGGGAGGAGATCAAAATATTTGGCCCACGAAGCGGGACCAAACAAGGCTTGATAGGTAGCAGAACTGGAAGGAATCGAGCGAGGGCAGCCGTGACGAGGACGGCGGTGAGAACCCCCAGAGAGAGAGGGGTTAAAAGGCGCAGTAGTTACAACTAGAGAAGGAGCCGCGCCAGGGGACGAGGTAGTCACCACTGGGGGCTTGGGGCTCGACCCAACCACAGAGGAGGGAGGGGAGCCAGGGGAAGGAGTCAGAGAGGCCAAAGGAGGAGCAAGGTCGGGGCCCAATGCAGCGGAGGCTACAGAGCCCGGTCTTCCAATACAGACCGACTCGGGGGCTTGGTCGCCCACCCCACGAGCCTGAGAAGGTAAGCCAGAAGCAGCCGAAACAGGGGTTATCATCTTGACGAAAAGAAGAATTCATTTACGAATGTGCCCCCACACCCACCATGGAGCCACAATTAGAGGCAGGACACCCAACAAGAAGCTATCGCCGATCTTGTCGGGGCCTCCTAGGGGTGCGTCGTGAGTATACGCCCCACAAACGCCACCTTAAGAAACCGACAGTCCGTCGAGATCGGGTTCAGTGACGAAAGGGGGATTGACAATATAAGGTTCCCCCTCGCTCTTGACGTCGGGTACTACAGTTCTACGGGTGCAAGAGTATGCCTCCTCAAGCACCCGGGCGTCAAAATAGAAGAAGTCCAAGGGAAGAACCAGAACGAGCAAAAGGTCGGCAGGAAACGGCAAGCAGATAAGAGAAGAGGGGGGAGAAAAACGAAACAGAAGGAAAAGGAAAAGATGCCCAGCAGAATTGGAGAGGACGGCAGCAGGAGCACAAGGCTAGAAAAGGACAGAGGACTGTCCCAAGGAGCATCACACTCCGGCAGCCGCCCACGAAGCCCCCACACGGCGACAACGAGCTGAGCGGGGAGGGGGTGGACCTGCGTAAGGCTTTTGACACTGTCAACCATCAAAACCTTCTTCTTAAATTACATCATTATGGAGTCAGAGGACACTCCCTGCAATACCTCAAATCTTATCTTGCTGACAGGCTCCAGTATGTTTCTGTGAATAATACAATTTCTCCCACCCTACCCATCAACATTGGTGTTCCTCAGGGCAGCATACTTGGCCCTCTCCTCTTTCTCATCTACATTAATGACCTTCCAAATGCCTCCCAACACCTCAAACCAATTCTATTTGCTGACGACACAACCTTTATTTACTTGCTCTAAATGCCACAGTAAATACTGAGCTAGAGAAAGTCCATCTTTGGCTAACTGCCAACAAACTCACCCTAACATTGACAAAACGTTTTATATTCTGTTTGGCAATAAATCCTCTAATCAGATAAATCTCAAAATAAACAATACCCAAATTTGTAACAAATTAGATGGCAAATTCCTTGGCGTTCTCATCGATCACAAGCTGAATTTCCAGGGTCACATTCTAAATACATCAAAAAAAGTTTCAAAAACTGTTGGCATTCTTTCTAAGTAAGTAATTATCAAAAGAAGGCACCAAACCGGGAAGGCTATGTAGCACCATCAAATATGCAAAATAATCAGAGGGCGCTAAATATCACCAAGAATGCCAATACGAGAACAAAAACGCATAAGGCGAACGATATCAAAAGTATCCGAGTCACCAAGAATTCTATCGAGGGACAGGTGACCGCGAGGGCATTCTTTCTAAGATCAGATATTATGTACCCCGCCCTGCCCTGGTTACTCTCTATTACTCCCTCATCTATCCATACCTCAACTATGGTATTTGTGCTTGGGGTTCTACTTCCCAAACTCATTTACGTCCTCTTATTACCCAACACAAAGCTGCTATTAGGACAATATCCAACTCTGGCCCCAGACATCACTCGGTACCCTTACTCAAATCTCTGAATATGTTAGATATTAAGTCACTGCACATTCTCTCTTGTGTATTATACATATATAAAGCGCTGAACTGTAATGCCAATAATGACCTCAAAAGCTTCATTGAAGGTTGTAACAGAACCCATGAGCACCACACCAGAAATAAATACAGTTTTGATATTCCTAGAGTACGACTTAATCAAACTAGAAATGCTCTACAAATCAAGGGACCCAGAATGTGGAATGACCTTCCCAACCATGTTAAAGACATTACCTCTCTCAACCAGTTTAAGATAAAAACTAAACACTACCTAATAAATTCCCTGTAACCTACCTCACTCCTCTATTGTCAACCCATGTCTGTTATTTTTTTTTAATCAACACTGTTTGTCAACCTATTGTATTTGTGCTGCTTTTTTAGTCATGTTCCCCCCCTTTTTTTTATCTTTATTTGTATTTGTTCTCAACACTTTTTATTCTTTATGCTCAATTAGTATTAAGTTCTAGATATTAATGTTTTTCTTGCCCGAAACGCATTGCGTAATAGTGGCTTTAGGCATTGTATGTACTAGCTCTATCTATATATCAATCTATTAATGTAACATCACTTGTATGTATGTACCTTACCTGAATAAACAGATTTATTTATTTATTTTATTTAAATAAATAATAAATACAAAGTCATAATATAATTGCCAGTGAGGATAATATAATTGCCAGTCATGTTAATATATTTGCCAGTCATGCTAATTTAATTGCCAGTCATGCTAATATAATTGCCAGTCAGACTAATATAACTTCCAGTCAAGCTTTTTCACCCATAGGGTTACTGACTCATGTTGCCTCCTACCTTCTGCAACTGTAACTGCTATAACTGTGCTGAATTTCAAAGTATACCTGGAAAAGATCATCATGGCAAATGGGGATACCTTTGACAAGCCACCAGCTTCCTGTCCTTGTCGAGGCCACTAGGGTTAGTGGCCCTCAGGTAAATCAGTTAAGATATATTTCCAAGGCAATTACAGCATAACTGATAAAGCTAGGCTAGAGTAAATAATTTTTGACTGACAGATATAAATGCTAGTATGCCTACAATAAACTCTTGAGTAACACATTTCAAATCAAAAGTAGAACTCATAAATATGCAAAAACAAAAAATTAAAAATGAATATCAGTTTGCATATGAATCTGATGAGCTAATTTCTTGATTAATACACATTTCCCTACCAATAAAATTGTTGTTGTTGTTAAAAATTCGCTACTTGGAACAAAAAGTTCCAAGTAACACGGGCTATGGTGAGCCCGTAGTATTTAAAGTAAAATGATCTCATCTTAAGTATATCTCAGACTTATCTTCACCAGCTCCAATGCCAAATAATATTAAAAATATAATGTCCATAACTTAGCTACAGAGTATATTACATTTTAAATAAATTTCCAGAGAACAAAAATAGAAAGCACATCATTATTTACATAAATATGAAGAAAAACACATATAAAGCTGTTTTATCTCTGCTAAACTAAAGAGATATTTCTTTACTTATACGCAATTTTTTGTTTTTCTAATGACAGCTTCTGTAGTCCTTGCTTGGTCTACGAAGAACATTTCATAAAAAAAATATAATAAAATGTCTTTTAGATCTTGTCATTTTGAAGTGTATTTATCAAATAAAATACAGTATAACATAATTACCTCTGAAGGACATCCAACTGACATTGTGATATCACATAGTCAGCTTAAAGGTAAGTTAATATACCATTATGTGCCTCATTATCCTTCAACAGTCTCTTAATTATCTTCCACACTCAAAATGTCTAGCCTATCATCTGCATGTACCATCTTGTGCCTCTTCATATGTCCAAGCTGAGTGAATTTCTTCTCACACTCTGGACACTCATGAGGTTTATCACCCGAATGCACTAACAAGTGCTTTATCATACTTCCACGTGTTCTAAATTTTTTGTAACACTCGGCACATTCAAAAGGTCTCTCATCCGCATGAATCATCCTGTGAGTCTTCATACTTTCAAGACGACTGAATCTCTTCCCACACTCTGGACACTCACGAGATTTATCACCTGAATGCACTAACAAGTGCCTCTTCATACTTCCTAGATGAGCGAATACCTTCCCACATTGTGGACACTCATGAGTTTTGACACCTGAATGCACTAACATGTGAGTCTTTATCTGTTGAGGACGCGTGAATGCCTTCCCACACTGTGCACACTCATGGGGTTTGATACCTGAATGCACTAACAAGTGCGTCCTCATATTTCCACGCTGACTGAATGCCTTCCCACACTCTGGACACTCATGAGGTTTTACCCTTGAATGCACTAACATGTGAGTCTCCTTAAGTCCAAGACGGGTGAATACCTTCCCACACTGTGGACACTGGTGAGGCTTCATGTTCTTTATGATAGGTGCAGTGTGTTAAAGTTTTTTCCTCCGGGTGACGGCACGAGTGGAGATGGCGGGATACGCGCCAAGGCTTGAGTGTTGTTTCTTAAGAGTTAGACTCGATGTGAGCAATTGGAGGTCAATGGTGGTGATTCTTCTTTATGATAGTTGCAGTTTGTGTCAAGGTTTCCCTTAACTGCTTGTGCTGGATAAGTCCACTACCAGCTCACCATAGCCCGTGCTACTTTGAACTTTTTGTTCCAAGTAGCGAATCTTAAACAACAAACTTGTGCTGGATATCACCGGCTGGCGCTGCTGAAATGGCTGCTTACCCTCTCATCACCTAAACGTTCCAATATTTTTTCTGGTTCCGCGTATCTTTTTTCCAACTTTTTTTTTTATACCTGGTAAATTAGAATTTACATTTGTATTTATCCTCATGTTTTAAATCAAAGAATGTACTTGGAATTGTTTCTTTAAACATAATGCCACACGATTATACTTTTTAAAGGAAACAACTCTCCCATAGCAGATGGGATACAAGACACTCAGTACATTGACAACAAATGGAAAGAGGCAGTCATCATTCCTATCCCTAAGTCAAACGGTGGCTACAGACCTGTCTCCTTAATATCCTGCTTTTGTAAAATGATGGAAAGGATTTTGTTAAATAGGCTACTCTACCTTGTAGGTGATAACATGTCCAGTAATCTCTTTGGTTTTGTCAAAGGCAAAAGTACTGCGGATTGTCTCTTTAAGTGTTTGTCTAATATGGATGACAATTGTAGAGTTTTTGTTGATCTACAAGGAGCATTTGATAAAGCCAATGGGGAAGTAATCTTATACAAATTTGCCAATCTGGGAATAACAGGGAGATTGTTACACTGGATAAGGGATTATCTACAAGGCAGAAAAGGTCAGGTGTATTATCAGGGATGCATGTCTGAGGAACGGAGGTTTCAGTTAGGTACCCCACAAGGGGGAGTATTAAGTCCCACCTTATTCAATGTATTAATGAACAGATTAGCATCAGAAATGTATCCTCCAGGGGTCACGACGATCATATATGCTGATGACATTCTTATACAAGGCACTTCCGGGAACAAAATTCAAACTGCTCTTAACATACTTGGTACAACCTGTCACAAGTTAGGCTTAGTTATAAATGCAGATAAAACCAAATATGAGTATAGGAAACGAAGAAATATAACACTTACTCTAAATGGTGTGGAACTGAGCCGTGTTCAGAAGTACAAGTATCTGGGCATGTATGTTGGATACACATGTGAGAGTAAAAATGCTGAAATAAATCATATCAGCACCTTATGTAAAGCCCGTCTGCATCCTCTAAAAGCACTGGCTTTTTCTGGTAAAGGTGTTGGGGTACCTATCTTACGGATGTTATACATAAGCACTGTTCGGTCCCTGATAGACTACGCAGCACCCGTTTTGTCTTACACAGGCCAAGGCAGAATTAAAAAAATAGAGCTGATACAGAACGAGGCTATGAGGATTATTCTTGGATGTCAAAGAAATGCAATGATTGAAATAATGAGAATGGAATTAAATTTACAGTGTGTGTGATAGAGTCCGTGACATTAACACTAGAGTAGCTATTCGTTTCATGCGGAGAAAAGGAGGGGATAAGCTGTTTGAGAGCGTTCAGACCTGCTTGAGTGACGTACACACTTCCAGGAAACTGAGGGAGACACGCTACACGAGGGGATTAGCTCATGACCTCAGGGAATACGATGTACTTGACTGCTGTAAACCTTCTCGACAGGGTAATATGTCTGCTCCCTGGAAAGTACAGAAAATAGACGTTGAAATTGTACCCCTCAATGTGAAAAAGATTCATCATGAACCGGGACAATTACGGTGTATGTATGGAAGCATGATATCCCGGTTACCAAGAGGCAACAGTTTACATGTATATTGCAACGGGTCGGTGGCGGAGGATGGCAGGGCAGGGTGTGGTGTCCTAATAAGGGAATATACGGAGTTTGGGACTGTGGACAGGAAAATTGAACTCCGGCTTAGTAATTATATATCATCCACACAAGCTGAACTGCAGGCCATTATGGCGTGTTTGGAGGAAGTACGTCATGACGACAAAAATGTTTTTGTATTTGTCGATAGCCGAAGAGCACTGGAGTCCTTAAACAGTCGAAACCCAGTCTTCATGTCTATAGTTGAGGATTGTAAGAGAAGAATAGCTGAGATACAGCTGAAAGGTCATAGTGTGAAATTCATGTGGATTCCATCTCATGTTGGAATAGTGCTCAACGAGGTGGCGGATGACTTGGCCAAACGTGCCACATCAAAACCACAAATTGACATTGAATGTGAATTCACAATGAGACAAATAAGAAGCAAAATCAGAAATATTCAGGCACAGGCAGGAGTGGAGAGGAGAGGGATAATGTATGAGAGAAGTCTAACCATGCAACACTACATGTATGTGAGTCAAAACACCCTTTTCACTTATGGTAAAAGGAGAAATGCTTGGAGTGACTCTGTGTACATGCGGCTCAGGCTTGGGTACAAATATTACTGGGAATATGGGATAGGCGTTCATGATAATGACACGAAGTGTAAACTATGTGGTATGTTAAGGTCTCACACCCTTGCCCATTATGTTCTTGATTGTCCGTTGATTAATGTATATAGAAACACTGAGATAAGGACTGTTCCTGAGCAAATAGCCTGGATGTGTCACAAAGGAAAGGTTGATGATATTCTTGAGAGATATAAGAATTTTGCACCAAGACTGTAATATTTTGTTGAATTATCCGTATAACTAGGTCATAAAAGTATTTGTGTACGTCTGATACCATACCAATTGTGAAGGAGGAAATGTACATGTTTATCTCTCAGAATGTTTGGTAACAGGTTTATTGTTTGTGATGTGTGTCTATGTATGTACTAACACGTTGTACTGAACGGGGTGAGAATAGCTTGAGCTACCTCATCCCTTTGTGTGTATTTTACCTCAATAAACTTATTTCAATTTCAATTTCAATTTCAATTGACAACATCGCACACTAATATTTTTACCACTTCGGACACCAGATTTAGACGTTTCGTATATATGTACGTGTTCCATATTAAGACGACAATATAATGCTATTAACAATTAAAATCTTCTACTTAACAGGCATATAGTTATTAAATGAAGTTTAGTGATGTAATAGACATAATCCGGAGTTGGTAAGGACGCCGCCCGCCAGCGTAAACACAACACGCCCCGAATGCCCACAAACACGGTACAACGCACAAAACACAACACTTCTGTCAGTTTTTTGATAAACTCCTTTTATTTTTATTATGTGATAGTTATACTTGTATAAAATGATAATTATTATAGGTAAGCGCCTAATATTTAATATTAATGAATAAAAAAGAAGTCAGAAGCCACACGCCTATCTGTACATGTCTTTTGTGTAAAAGTATTTTGGGCGCTCATGTACTTGTGCGCTAGCTGACGTTCACAACTGTTCTCACCTACAAGCATTAGAATTAAACAAACGAATTTATTTATTCACTTATATACAAGAAGATACATTTTCTCGAGAGAGAAATATATCTGACTTATCAAGACTGTAGCTTGCTTAGCAAAAGGAACTATTAAATTTGGGTTCAGTTTAACTACCGCTCAATGGATTCAGATTCAGATTCAGATTCAGATTCAGATGTTTATTCAGGTAAGGTATATACATACAAGTGATGTTACATTAATGGATTGATATATAGATAGAGCTAGTACATACAATGCCTAAAGCCACTATTACGCAATGCGTTTCGGGCAAGAAAAACATTAATATCTAGAACTTAATACTAATTGAGCATAAAGAATAAAAGGTGTTGAGAACAAATACAAATAAAGATAAAAAAAAAAAAAAAAAAAAAGGGGAACATGACTGAAAAAGCAGCACAAATACAATAGGTTGACAAACAGTGTTGATTAAAAAAGAAAATAACAGATATGGGTTGACAATAGAGGAGTGAGGTAGATTACAGGGAATTTATTAGGTAGTGTTTAGTTTTTATCTTAAACTGGTTGAGAGAGGTACAGTCTTTAACATGGTTGGGAAGGTCATTCCACATTCTGGGCCCCTTGATTTGCAGAGCATTTCTAGTTTGATTAAGACGTACTCTAGGAATATCAAAACTGTATTTATTTCTGGTGTGGTGCTCATGGGTTCTGTTACAACCTTCTATGAAGCTTTTAAGATCAGGATTGGCATTATAGTTTAGCGTTTTATATATGTATAATACACATGAGAGAATGTGCAGTGACTTAATATCTAACATATTAAGAGATTTGAGTAGGGGTATCGAGTGATGTCTGGGGCCAGAGTTGGATATTGTTCTAATAGCGGCTTTGTGTTGGGTAATTAGAGGACGTAAGTGATTTTGGGTAGTAGAACCCCAAGCACAAATACCATAGTTGAGATAAGGATAGATAAGGGAGTAATAGAGAGTCACCAGGGCAGGGCGTGGTACATAATATCTGATCTTAGAAAGAATGCCCACAGTTTTTGAAACTTTTTTTGATATATTTAGAATGTGTCCCTGGAAATTCAGCTTGTGGTCAATGAGAATGCCAAGGAATTTGCCATCTAATTTGTTACAAATTTGGGTATTGTTTATTTTGAGATTTATAAGACTAGAGGATTTATTGCCAAACAGAATATAGAAGGTTTTGTCAATGTTAAGGGTGAGTTTGTTGGCAGTTAGCCAAAGATGGACTTTATTTAGCTCAGTATTTACTGTGGCATTTAGAGCAAGAGGGTCAGGACTGGAGTAAATGAAGGTTGTGTCGTCAGCAAATAGAATTGGTTTGAGGTGTTGGGAGGCATTTGGAAGGTCATTAATGTAGATGAGAAAGAGGAGAGGGCCAAGTATGCTGCCCTGAGGAACACCAATGTTGATGGGTAGGGTGGGAGAAATTGTATTATTCACAGAAACATATTGGAGCCTGTCAGTAAGGTAGGACTCGAGGTATTGTAGGGAGTGTCCTCTGACTCCATAATGATGTAATTTAAGAAGAAGGTTATGGTGGTTGACAGTATCAAAAGCTTTACGCAGGTCCACAAATAACCCAACAGGGAACTCCTTTTTATCAAGAGCTGTATGAATCGAGTTAAGCATACTAATAAGTGCATCGTTAGTGCTTTTTTTGGGTCTGAAGCCATATTGGCAAGGGCTAAGTATATTGAGTTTGGCTAGATATGAGTAAAGCTGCTTGTATATAAGTTTTTCAAAAATTTTTGACAAGTTTGGCAGGATTGATATAGGTCTGTAGTTGTTAACATCTGTGGGGTCACCACATTTGTGGACAGGCGTTACTCTCGCTTTTTTTAGAATATCTGGAAAGGTTTGGAGTTCAAGTGACTTGTTGAAGAGCAAAGCAATAGCAGGGGCTAAAGATCTAGAGGCTTTTTTGTAAATTAAAGTTGGTATCTCCTCAAGGGCACCAGACTTGGTTTTAAGGGAAAGGATTATCTCATTGACGTCAGTGGAGTTAATAGGCTTTAGGTACAGAGACTGTGGATAGTTACCTGTAAGATAGTCCTTAATGTCAGTACTGGAAGATGGAATATCATTTGCAAGGGATGAACCAATGGAAGAGAAGAACCTATTGAACTCAATAGCAGAATCAGAGGCTGAAAGCTGACCATCGTTATTAGACAGGAGAGTCGGTTTGTTATTTAAAGATTTCTTTGATCCCAATATTTGTGAAATTGTGCTCCAAGTTTGTTTAATGTTGCTCTTTATTTGAGTAAATTTATCTTCGTAGTATTTAGTTTTGGCTCGTCTAATTATCTTAGATAGCAATAATGAGTAATTCTTTGAGAATTCTTTGGAGACAATTCCTAACCTATACTTCTTCTCAAGGTCGTGTTTTTTGTTAATGGATTTCAGTATTCCCTTTGTAAGCCAAGGATTGTTAAGCCTTTTGCTTGTGACTTGTTTTGTAAGCCTAGGACAGTGGGTGTTATAAAGGCTAAGAGTTGTTTGTAGAAAAGATTGCACTGCTAGGTTGATGTCCCCTATGTTACCTAACTCGGACTCCCAGTTGACATTATCAGCAGCAGTTATAAAATTGTTTATAGCAGTTTCATTGTGCAGCCTAAAGCTTAACTCCCTTGTTTCTAGAGGTGGTTTGCTAATGTTAGTTAAGAGAAATGTGGGGTAGTGGTCTGTAGTGCTATCGGTGATTATACCTGAAGTAAGGGGAGAGGTTATGTTGGTCCAGATGTGATCTAGAGTCATGGCAGTGCTATCAGTGATTCTAGTAGGCCTAGTGATTAAGGGTATGAGGAGGCAGGAATTCATACAGTTGAGGGAGCTAACAGCAGTAGGGTGTTCTGGCTCGCAGAGGTCAATATTAAAGTCCCCTGCGATAATTAGGTGGTTTTTGTTCAGTCTGTTATCAAGTATTAGATTTCTAAGGTTTGAGTTGAATACAGACACATCAGTGTTGGGAATTCTATAGACTGCACCCACAGACAGGACAGACTCGGCACCCTTGACTCTGAAGCTGGCGAAGATATACTCCCCATAGCAGTCTCTAGTTCTAATTTCTTTTAAGCATGTTAGTTCATGGTGGTAGTAAAGAGCAGTGCCACCACCTCTCTGAAGTTGACGACAGTTGTGAATTGCTGAGTAGTTAGGCATGTTAAAGAGTTGAGTAGTATCCTCTTTCAACCATGTTTCAGTAAGTATAATAAAAGAGAATTTGTTGCCAATAGTTTCAATCAAGGCACTAACATCATCGAAGTGTTTCCCTAGGGATCTAACATTCAAATTGATTACAGAGATATTGTGATTATGAGTTAATACATTGTTTACATCATGTGCTGCAAAATATCTGCAATTTAGATCATTAAAGTGATTATTGTCATAGATAGTGGATAAGAGGTTAAGTTCTGGGTCTATACTTGACTGCATAAAAAAAGCTGATTGTAGAATCAGAAATAAGTAGAAATAAGCTATAAAATAGGGAAAAATATATACACAATACTGTACAAAACAAACACAAAAGGGGCTTACAGGGGTACAATGGAGTAAGGGAGTATGGCTAGGCTAGGCAACCTAGGCAATTAATGAGATTAAAGAAAAAACATGTAAACATGGACTATACAAAACACAAGATATGGAAATACAAAACAAAAAAATATAAGCAAGACTAAGCAATACAAAAAAAAAAAAAATTGAGCAAAAATGAGGTAGATTGCTTACGAGTACTCACAGGTACACTGTAAGTAACAATTTGCAATTTGAGATGCAGGCAAAGCCAGGGGTACAATGGAGTAAGGGAGCATGGCAAGGCTAGGCAACCTAGGTAATAAATGAGATCAAAGAAAAGTTGAATAATAAACATAGGCAAATTTAAGCTAATGATTAATAACTATAGATAGTTCAGTAATGACTGTATAATTAAAAAGACCTGAAGAACTACTTAATAACTCAATTAAATAAATTCGGTAAATGACTAGGTAAGAGTAAGTTAAAAATTAAGTCAGAAAATGAACCAAGGAGACTTAGGATACCTAGCCCCACTAGTTGACAGGGGGTTAATTAAGTTAATTCATTGGGAGTGATAATAAGGTGAGACAAACCACATTGGGAGAGGAAAGTGTTGAGGTTTTCTTCTCTTGTAATAGTAAACATTTTGCCCTCTGCGGTTTTTCTCACCTTTATCAGACCATCTCTAACGAAGCACTGATGAATAGCATCTGGGTTTTGTTGCCGGATTTGACGCAGGCGGTAGAGGATTTGCTGTCTGTTCCTGGTCAAGCACTCGTTGATGTATAATCCCTTCCGTTGGGATGCAGCTGTCCGGACTAGATTGGATTTCGTGAACTGGGAAGACAGCTTCAGGCGAATTTTCCGTTGATTTAGACCTGATGGATTCATTTTGCCTACTCTGTAGGCAGCAATAACGTCAGTTTTGTTTAGATTGAGCTGCAATTTGTTTTTTAAGAGATCCTGAGCTATTTCGAAACAATTTTCACCTTCATGTTCCACAGGTATATCTTGGGACGACACGATAACAGAGTCTAGCAGCTTTTGCTGGTCTTGTTCCTCCTGGGAGACGGAACGTTGAGCTGAAAATGTACTGATACATGCAGTCATTTTGCTGAGAGCTTCCTCCTGCTTTTTTAAGGCTTCATCAGTTTTCCGAAGGATGAGTAATTGGGGCATAATAAAGGAACTAAGCCGATAAAATGAAAGATGGGAAAACAACATTAGAGAGATAAACTCGAGAGATGTTTTCATGTTAACCCAGAAATTATTTGAAGAGCAAGATGGAATGATAGGATCGGATTACGAGAACCTGCAAGTCCAGAGATCCATCACAATGGTTGTACTCTTCAAATCACTTGTGTTGTCCCGTCTTGAGTACTGCTCAGTACTCACTTCCCCCTTCAGAGCAGGAGAGATTGCTGAAATTGAGGGAATACAGAGAACATATACGGCACGCATAGACGAGATAAAGCACCTAAATTATTGGGATCGTCTCAAAGCTCTCCAAATGTACTCACTAGAAAGGAGACGAGAGAGATATCAAATAATATACACATGGAAGATACTGGAGGGCCAGGTCCCAAATCTGCACAGTAAAATAACAACGTACTGGAGTGAACGACAGTAGGGAAGATGAGGACTAGACCCGCACGCGCCACCTGCCAGGTGGCACTCAGGTGAGTGGCACCTGGCCAGATGGCGCGTGGGGGTGTAGTCCTCAAGGGTTTTGGGGGATTTTCCCGGAAGTTTGGCGCGTTTCGGACGCGTGTGAGCGTCTGGTGTTATGGTATGTGGTCAGGAAAGAGAGTAAGTCATGTTGATGGGTGCCAGGTGGTGCGCGTCGTCGTAGTCGCAGCGCGTCGCTCTAGTCACAAAGGGTTTGGGGGGAATTTCCCGGATGTTATGACGCGTGGCATCCGGCCAGGCGTCACTTGAGAGAGAGTGTCATGTTGGGGTTGGAAGCTAAGTGGTTGGTATGCAGTCATGTAGGGAGGGGTTCTATGAGCGGTAGTAGACCCCATACCCATCCTGTGAGGGGTAGTGGACCCCAATGGTTGTTTTGCAAGTAGCCCTTTTCACCAGTACAGTGAAAAGTACTTCGTTATATAATTTTCAGAGAGAAAGCGACAGGATGTTTGGAGAGGAAAGAAAAAGAGAGATGTATGAAGGGCGGGAGGAGAAAGGAGAAGGGGGGAGACAGGTGGTGAGGAGGAGACAGGTGGTGAGCAGGAGACAGGTGGAAAGGGGGGAGATGTGTGATGGGAAATGTTTGCGGAAGATGAAGAAGGGGTATTTAGAACGGTAAGTTAGAGAGGGGGGCAACTAAGGCGCATCATTGAAAAGCAAATGAGCAGCATTGCAGTAGCAGGAGCCACGCACATCTTCAGCCTGCGTTGTTGAGACATTGTCAATTAAGCGGTGTCCAATAACAGTAATTTCGGTATTTAAGCGATACCTTTAAAAATACTGGAAATATTGAAAGATATTAATCCAGATATTAATCCCCTTGTGCAACGCACACAAGAGGCAACAGCTTCTAGCTCAACAAGTGGTAATATAAAATAGAGAACAGGCGATTGTTTTTCGCTCATAGTGTAATAAACCCCCATGGGCCCACCCACCCGCTGAAGCCGTAAATGCCAAGACATTACTTCCGTTTAAAATTAAGCCGGAAAAATCCTCAGGTATGCGGAGGATGAGGGAGGCCTTTGATCAACCGCCGACTTCCTGCCCCGTCGAGACCATCTGTGGTCGCCCTCAGCCAAATTCACGTAAAACATGTATGTGTGTGTGTATTAAATATTTTGATTTATTATTTGCAGGATTTAGGTGTTAACTCTTGGACCCCGCCTTTCTAAGCGTCGGTTGTCTAACGTACCGACTCTCGGCCTCTTTTCCTCCATCATATATAAACAACATATATTTTTATCTAACACACACATCCCCAGGATGCAGCCTGTAGCAGCTTTCTAACTTCCAGGTTCCTAATTACTGCTAGGTGAATAGGAGCATTAGTGTGTGTGTATGTTTGTGTGTGTGTGTGTGTGTACGTGTACTCACATATTTGTACTCACCTATTTGTGCTTGCGGGGGTTGAGCTTTCGCTCTTTGGTCCCGCCTCTCAACTGTCAATCAACTGGTGTACAGATTCCTGAGCCTACTGGGCTCTATCATATCTACACTTGAAACGGTGTATGGAGTCAGCCTCCACCACGTCACTTCCTAATGTATTCCATTTGTCAACCACTCTGACACTAAAAAAGTTCTTTCTAATATCTCTGTGGCTCATTTGGGCACTCAGTTTCCACCTGTGTCCCCTAGTGCGTGTGCTCCTTGTGTTAAATAGACTGTCTTTATCAACCCTGTCGATTCCCTTGAGACTCTTGAATGTGGTGATCATGTCCCTCCTAACTCTTCTGTCTTCCAACGAAGTGAGGTTTAATTCCCGTAGTCTCTCCTCGTAGCTCATACCTCTCAGCTTGGGTACTAGTCTGGTAGCAAACCTTTGAACCTTTTCCAGTTTAGTCTTATGCTTGACTAGATATGGACTCCATGCTGGAGCCGCATACTCCAGGATTGGTCTGACATATGGGGTATATAATGTTCTGAAAGATTCCTTACACAAGTTTCTAAAGGCCGTTCTTATGTTAGCCAACCTGGTGTGTGTGTGTGTGTGTCTCTGTGTGTAATTACCTAAGTGTAGTTACAGGATAAGAGCTACGCTCGTTCCCGTAACTACACTTAGGTAATTACACACACACACACACACACACCAGGTTGGCTAACATAAGAACGGCCTTTAGAAACTTGTGTGTGTGTGTGTGTACACTCATCTAATTGTACTCACCTAATTGTGCTTGCGGGGGTTGAGCTCTGGCTCTTTGGTCCCGCCTCTCAACTGTCAATCAACTGGTGTACAGATTCCTGAGCCTATTGGGCTCTATCATATCTACATTTGAAACTGTGTATGGAGTCAGCCTCCACCACATCACTTCCTAATGCATTCCATTTACTAACTACTCTGACACTGGAAAAGTTCTTTCTAACGTCTCTGTAGCTCATTTGGGTACTCAGCTTCCACCTGTGTCCCCTTGTTCGCGTCCCACCAGTGTTGAATAGTTCATCCTTGTTTACCCGGTCGATTCCCCTGAGGATTTTGTAGGTTGTGATCATGTCCCCCCTTACTCTTCTGTCTTCCAGTGTCGTAAGGTGCATTTCCCGCAGCCTTTCCTCATAACTCATGCCTCTTAGTTCTGGGACTAGTCTAGTAGCATACCTTTGGACTTTTTCCAGCTTCGTCTTGTGCTTGACAAGGTACGGGCTCCATGCTGGGGCCGCATACTCCAGGATTGGTCTTACATATGTGGTGTACAAGATTCTGAATGATTCCTTACACAGGTTCCTGAACGCCGTTCTGATGTTAGCCAGCCTCGCATATGCCGCAGACGTTATTCTCATAATGTGGGCTTCAGGAGACAGGTTTGGTGTGATATCAACTCCTAGATCTTTCTCTCTGTTTGTTTCATTAAGTATTTCATCTCCTATTCTGTATCCTGTGCCTGGCCTCCTGTTTCCACTGCCTAGTTTCATTACTTTGCATTTACTCGGGTTGAACTTCAACAGCCATTTGTTGGACCATTCACTCAGTCTATCCAGGTCATCTTGTAGCCTCCTACTATCATCCTCTGTTTCAATCCTCCTCATAATTTTTGCATCGTCGGCAAACATTGAGAGGAACGAATCTATACCCTCTGGGAGATCATTTACATATACCAGAAACAGTATAGGTCCAAGGACTGACCCCTGCGGGACTCCACTTGTGACGTCTCGCCAATCTGAGACCTCACCCCTCACACAGACTCGTTGTCTCCTGTTGCTTAGGTACTCCTCTATCCACCGGAGTACCTTCCCTCTCACTCCAGCCTGCATCTTCAACTTTCGCACTAGCCTCTTGTGTGGCACTGTATCAAAGGCTTTCTGACAATCCAAAAATATGCAGTCTGCCCACCCTTCTCTTTCTTGCCTTATTTTTGTTGCCTGGTCGTAGAATTCAAGTAACCCTGTGAGGCAGGACCTGCCATCCCTGAACCCATGTTGATGCTGTGTTACAAAGTTCCTTCGCTCCAGATGCTCTACTATTTTTTTTCGCACAATCTTCTCCATCAGCTTGCATGGTATGCAGGTTAGGGACACTGGCCTGTAGTTCAATGCATCCTGTCTATCCCCTTTCTTGTATATCGGGACTACGTTAGCTGCTTTCCAAATATCTGGCAGTTCCCCTGTTGCCAGTGATTTGTTTTACACTATGGAGAGTGGTAGGCACAGTTCTCTTGCTCCTACCTTTAGAACCCAAGGGGAGATTCCATCTGGGCCTATAGCCTTCGTCACGTCCAACTCTAGTAAACACTTCCTTACTTCCCCACTGGTAATCTCAAACTCTTCCAGTGGTTCCTGGTTAGCTATTCCCTCACTTACCTCTGGAATTTCTCCTTGCTCTAAGGTGAAGACCTCCTGGAATTTCTTATTCAATTCCTCACACACTTCCTTGTCATTTGTAGTGAATCCTTCCGCCCCTATCCTTAATCTCATAACCTGTTCCTTTACTGTTGTTTTTCTCCTAATGTGGCTATGCAACAATTTAGGCTGAGTCTTTGCCTTGCTTGCGATGTCATTTTCGTATTGTCTTTTTGCCTCTCTTCTCATTCTGACATATTCATTCCTGGCATTCTGGTATCTTTCTCTGCTCTCCAGTGTCCTGTTATTCCTATAGTTTCTCCATGCCCTTTTACTTTGCTGCTTAGCTAGCCTACATCTCTGATTAAACCATGGGTTTCTCATCTTCATTTCTCTGTTTTCCTTTTGGACTGGGACAAACTTGTTTGCTGCGTCCTTGCACTTCTGCGTGATGTAATCCATCATATCTTGGGCCGTCTTTCCCCTGAGCTCTGTTTCCCATGCTATATCTGTTAGGAATTTTCTTATCCCCTCATAGTTTCCCTTTCGGTATGCTAACCTTTTGGTTTCGGTATCCCTCCTCGAGTTCAATAACCCTTCTTCAATCAAGTACTCAAACACCAGTACACTGTGGTCGCTCATTCCTACTGGGTCCTCAAAACCGATTTCTCTTATGTCGGAGTCGTTCAGAGTGAAGACTAGGTCGAGTCTCGCTGGTTCGTCATTGCCTCTCATCCTTGTGGGTTCTCCGACATGCTGGGTTAAAAAGTTGCTTGTCACCACCTCCAATAGTTTGGCTCCCCACGTATCCTCGCCTCCATGCGGTTCCTTGTTCTCCCAGTCAATCTTTCCGTGATTGAAGTCACCCATGATGAGCAGGTGGGATCTATTTCTACAGGCAGCAGAGGCTGCCCTCTCAATTATAGTGTTAACTGCCATGTTGTTGTTTTCATACTCTTGACTGGGTCTCCTGTCATTTGGTGGAGGGTTGTATATTACTGCTACTACTATTCTTGGTCCTCCCATTGTTATGGTGCCTGCTATGTAGTCTCTGAACTCCTCACAGCCCGGGATAGCCATCTCCTTAAAACTCCATTCCTTCCTCATGAGTAGGGCCACTCTGCCTCCTCCCCTACCTTCCCTCTCTTTCCTTATTACTGTGTTCTCCTGGGGAAACACGGCATTCATTATGATTCCAGAGAGTTTTGTTTCAGTGTACTCACCTAGTTGTACTCACCTAGTTGTACTCACCTAGTTGTGTTTGTGGGGGTTGAGCTCTGGCTCTTTGGTCCCGCCTCTCAACCGTCAATCAACAGGTGTACAGATTCCTGAGCCTATCGGGCTCTGTCATATCAACACTTGAAACTGTGTATGGAGTCAGCCTCCACCACATCACCCCCTAATGCATTCCACTTGTCAACCACTCTGACACTAAAAAAGTTCTTTCTAATATCTCTGTGGCTCATTTGGGCACTCAGTTTCCACCTGTGTCCCCTTGTGCGTGTTCCCCTTGTGTTAAATAGACTGTCTTTATCTACCCTATCAATCCCCTTCAGAATCTTGAATGTGGTGATCAAGTCCCCCCCCTAACTCTTCTGTCTTCCAGCGAAGTGAGTGTGTGTGTGTGTGTGTGTGTGTGTGTGTGTGTGTGTGTGTGTGTGTGTGTGTGTGTGTGTGTGTGTGTGTGTGTGTGTGTGTGTGTGTGTGTGTGTAATTACATAAGTGCAATTACCTAAGTGTAGTTACAGGATGAGAGCTACGCTCGTGGTGTCCCGTCTTCCCAGCACTCTTTGTCATATAACGCTTTGAAACTACTGACGGTCTTGGCCTCCACCACCTTCTCACCTAACTTGTTCCAACCGTCTACCACTCTGTTTGCGAAAGTGAATTTTCTTATATTTCTTCTGCATCTGTGTTTAGCTAGTTTATATCTATGACCTCTTGTTCTTAAAGTTCCAGGTCTCAGGAAATCTTCCCTATCGATTTTATGAATTCCTGTTACTATTTTGTATGTAGTGATCATATCACCTCTTTTTTTTCTGTCTTCTAGTTTTGGCATATTTAATGCCTCTAACCTCTCCTCGTAGCTCTTGCCCTTTAGTTCTGGGAGCCACTTAGTAGCATGTCTTTGCACTTTTTCCAGTTTGTTGATGTGCTTCTTAAGATATGGGCACCACACAACCGCTTCATATTCTAACTTTGGCCTAACAAAAGTCGTGAACAATTTCTTTAGTATATCGCCATCCATGAATTTAAAAGCAATTCTGAAGTTAGAAAGCGTGGCATAGGCTGTATGTGTGTGTGTGTGTCAGAGAGAGAGAGAGAGAGAGAGAGAGAGAGAGAGAGAGAGAGAGAGAGAGAGAAGTGACCTGACAATTTGCCTAGAAAGTTTTAAATGTATGAAGACCAATTAATATATACCTACATTATATATATAGGTTTTGTGATGTACACGTTTTCTTGAGAGTGTGGGTTTAAATAAAATAATTGGCAGCGCGACTGAAAAATACACTATAGTATTATTTCACACCTTACAATCAGATGGAGTTGGTGGACCTGGTCAGTGTCTGCTAACCTCACATGGTTCAGTTGTTGGTACTGTATTAGCCATGTATTTATTCAGACGAGAACAACAGCGAACACAAACCAGCGCATATACGAACGGAATGGTTTGTATGTACAAACTTCTCAGTGAACGAAGTTGTTTCTAGCCCGGTATCCGAAATTGCAGTAGACGACTTGACCAGTCCCCTTGTCTCCTTGTCTCCTTGTCCCAGTCCCTTGATCTTGACGCAGTAGTGCATCTGCTATGCACTACTGCGCATGTGCAGAGCTCAGCAAGAGTTTCAAAATCCCTTGAATATACTTGAGGGCCATTAACACTCTTTATATATATATATATATATATATATATATATATATATATATATATATATATATATATATATATATATATATTTATATATATTTATATATATATATGTCGTACCAAGTAGCCAGAACGCACTTCTCAGCCTACTATGCAAGGTCCGATTTGCCTAATAAGCCAAGTTTTCATGAATTAATGATTTTTCGATCACCTTACCTACCTAACCTAACCTAACCTAACTTTTTCGGCTACCTAACCTAACCTAACCTAACCTTTAAAGATAGGTTAGGTTAGGTTAGGTAGGGTTGATTAGGTTTGGTCATATATCTACGTTAATTTTAACTCCAATAATTTTTTTTTTTACCTCATACGTAATGAAATGGGTAGCTTTATCATTTCATAAGAAAAAAATTAGAGAAAATATATTAATTCAGGAAAACTTGGCTTATTAGGCAAATCGGGCCCTGCATAGTAGGCTGAGAAGTGCGTTCTGGCTACTAGGTACGACATACATATATATATATATATATATATATATATATATATATATATATATATATATATATTGTGACGATAATCTCCTTCAAGAGATTGAGCCTGCTCTTCCCTCCATAATTACGTCTTCACAATTATATAAAGAGACTATGGAAGAAATGTCCAACAACGACAACAACACCAGCAAGGCTTGCCAGGGTGAGCAAAAACGTATGCAGCCAGCCACCTGTTCGAACTCCAACCACCAAACTACCCGTTGATCGCTACGGCTCCGCTGATTGGTCGCCGGTCTGGCTGCACCTGCACTCGCCCCCCATACAACTTGATGTCTGGGGTCGCCCCAACCCCAGACCTGAGAATGTTCAGTGCTTTCGTGGCCATCACACCTCCCAGCTAGACGTTAGCGTGTACTGAGAGAGGTGGTGGCTTTAAGCCAATATTCCAGCACCTCCCACTTAACTTTTGTATTGCACTTGTTATTTTGCCTTAACGTAACTTTTCATTGTGTCATTTAAGTATTCTTATTATTTTGATTCATTGATTTTATTATAAGAATATGTTTGTGCATTATTTTCATGTTTTGATTTATTTAACGTAATTAAAATTTCATTGTTAAAGTTTTACTTGTGTTTTGTGTGTCTTCTCCTTACCTTACCACAGACGAAGTTCCAGTTTTTCTATTTTTTTTTATAACTATGTGACGAGGCCATACCCCTAGCCTTAAACAGCCGAACACCAACGCGTTACCGTCACAAGTTATATGGGGGCCTGTCCTAGGAGCTTCACTCAGGTACTGGTGCCAAGTGGTAATTTATGGTAAGCGTATTTAACTTTGTTAACGTAGCTTTACTATTTTTCATTCAATTTCATTTTTTATAAGGTGCGGTGTATTGTGCATTACGAGAGTAACATATAGTGAAGGTGAGACAACTTTGGATTACGTGGTGACTGTAGGCCGCAGTCATACTCTTAATTGGTCATCTCTCCCTCCTTGTTATTACTCGTATTTACCATCTATGTCCCTTGAATATTTCTCATTCTGACAGATCATCATATTGGTACCCTGGTACTGTGGTCTGCCCCGGGTCAAGAGTACCCAATCTTCTGCAATCTGACTGTAGGAGGATAAAGAGGGCCATAGTTCCTCTAGCTCGAACTTTAGTTGCTGAATTGGGACCTCAGCAGCAGTTCTCGTCACCAGTTGACACCTCGCACCCCTACACGTCAGTCAGAGATGATGATACATACAACGGTAGGGAATTAGCTTATTTTTTCAGAGCACAAAAGTTCGCTAATTCTGTAAGTATCATATTAAATTCAGTAGGAAAAACTTGCTTTATGTCCTATAGAGACTCGGCAAGGTATGCCTACATCCTTGGACTACCAATTTTACTTTTGAAGCATTTAACTGTTTCAGTTGTTTTCGAAACTTTGTTTCATTTGTTAGTAGGATTTTCTTGCCCTTATTCTCTTACATGAGTACCGGGTACAAGATTTCCTGCGCCCTTGATTTAATTTAATCATTTAATATCTTTCACTTAACGTTAATTGTTAAAGATCACATAGGATAGGTATCAGTTGCCACGTTGTCCTGTTTCTGACATTTCATTATTGAACATTCGTGTACCTTTATTTGCTAATTTCACCATGTTTCGTCTCCAAACTTTCCGTGCAAATCCAGCAGGTGAAATAGGGACTTTAAGTCGTGCCAAGAGGACTGAACTACAAACTCTTGCACATGAGTATCAACTAGAAGTTCCCTACCAAGCCAACAAAAATGACCTACACAACCTGTTGCTGGATTACTATTTAGAGCAAGGTAAGATAGACTCTGAAACTCATGAAACTTACTATATTGCAGATAAAACTGATTTGGCAACGCTGAAACTCAAACTAGAGCTGGCCAAGATTGAACGTGAGCAGCAAAGGGAAGCCCTCGAACAACAAGAACGAGCTGCTGCCATACGGAGAGAAGAACAAGAACGTGAGATTGCACTACTCCAGGAGCGGGAACGTGTACAGCTTGAAACACTCCAGGAGCGGGAACGAGTACAGCTTGAAACCAAACGACGCGAGTTGGAGATGCAACGCGAACATGACAAGCAACAAGCAACTCTGGCTCTAGAGTGTCGTCAACGTGAAATCGCCTTGGAAACTTCCCACTTCACTCAACGCCAACAAGCTACTGCCAATCTTCCCGTCAGTTTTAATATATCACATGCAAGTAAGTTAATGCCATCCTTTGTAGAAGCAGAAGTTGATGTGTTCTTTACCACCTTTGAAACCCTTGCTAATCAACTCAGTTGGCCTGTCAACCAATGGGCCACACTTCTCAGAGTCCATCTTACAGGTAGAGCTGCAGTCACACTCAGTACTTTGGCGTCTGAGAATGACTACTACACTCTGAAACAAGCAGTGTTGGACGCCTACCTACTTTCCACCGAAAGTTATAGAAGGAAATTCCGTGACCACCTGAAGGCAAGTACCACTACCTTCCTCGAGTTTGCTAACACGAAACGGAGGTATTTCATGAAATGGCTGGAAGCAGCACATGTCTCTACTTTTACAGAACTCGTCAACCTGATGCTTGTTGAAGAATTCTTGAGACGTGTGCCGCCTCCTGTCCGCCTCTACTTAGCAGATAAAGAAGAAACCGACTACCTGAAGTGTGCTAAGTCGGCTGACACTTACAGCCTCATCCACCGGCTGACACCTGAACCATCCTCCAGTAAGAAGTCGTGGTACAGTTACGAAAAGGTGAGCCCCGATCAAGCTGGTTCACAACTGTACTGCAAGTATTGTAGACTCTATGGACATACCATAGACAAGTGTGGTAAGTCTCAATACAAGGGAACCACTGACCAACAACGACCCAAACCAACTCCTCCTAAGTCCGGTAAGCCTGTGATGAATGTTGGTGTTGATGTTAATGATCTTTCTCTTTTCAGTAACCACCTGTATACTGGAACTGTCTCTGCCAACGGTTCAAATCCGGAGGGACGTTTCAAATTGAAGATCTTGAGGGACACAGCGGCTCTACAATCGATCATCTTGAAGTCGGCTGTGCCCAACATCGTCTACACCGGGGAAACAGTCTTCATCACTGACCTCACTGCTACCACTCCATACCCTCTCGCCAGAGTCCACCTGGATTGTCCCTACGTGAACGGGGAAGTCCAAGTCGCCGTCAGGGAAAAGCCTTTTCCCATGCCTGGAGTGCAACTTCTCCTAGGCAACGACTTGGCAGAAGACCTGCAACCGACCAACCTGATCGTCATGGACAAACCCCAGGTGTGTAACTCTGTGCCAAGTAACCCTATTCTTGAGTATGTTCCAGCAGAGGTTCAAGAGAGTGATGAAGTTTCTCCTCCGGTTCTCGTGACCACCCGTGCACAAGCCGCACGTCCAAAGCCAGCTGACTCTACTGCTACCGCTGTCCCTCAAGACCCTCAGAAACTACCCCCGCATCTGACCAAGTTGGAGTTCCGTAAGTTGCAGAGGGAAGATCTTACTTTAACACCATTGTTTTTCCAGGCTGAGACTCAACCCGACAGTATTCCTGGGTTCTTCCTAGAGAACGACTTGCTCTACCGCAGATATAGACCCAGTAAACTGAAGGAGGAGGACGATTGGGCCAACATCGAACAACTTGTGATTCCCACCAGCCTGCGGCCCACTATTCTACACCTGGCCCACGGAGCATTCTCCCACTACGGCTTCAACAAGACTTACCATGGGATTCGTCAAGACTACTACTGGCCAGGTATGGTAAATAACGTCAAACAGTACGTAAAACAGTGTCATACATGTCAGATGGCAGGCAAACCGAACGTCTCCATTCCCAGAGCACCACTGATTCCCATACAGGTGCCTGCGGAACCTTTCCACAGACTCATAATAGACTGTGTTGGTCCTTTACCTCGGACCAGTTCAGGTAACGCCTACATCCTAACCATCCTGTGTCCTACCACCAGATTTCCCATAGCAGTTCCAGTGAAGAACATCACGGCTGCTACGGTTATCAAACATCTATTGAAGATCTTCACTCAATACGGATTTCCCAGGGAGATTCAAAGTGACTGTGGCACCAACTTCACCAGTGATCTCTTCAAAAGGACACTGGAGGAGTTCAACATCAAACAGGTATTGTCCAGCCCCTATCATCCTGCTTCACAGGGTTCTCTTGAACGTAGTCATCAGACCATCAAAGCACTCTTGAAAAAGTTTTGTAGTGAAACCTCGAAGGATTGGGATAAGCAGATTGACCTAATAATGTGTATTTTCAGAAGTCTCCCCAATGAGTCCCTAGGAGTATCTCCTTATGAGATGCTCTACGGCCGTAAGTGCCGTACTCCCCTTAAGGCTTTCAAAGACTCTCTCAGAGATGCCACCTTCAGTGAGCATCAGAATGTGCCCCAGTTTCTTCAAAACCTTCAACACATTCTAGAGAGAGTCCACCGCTTTGCCCATGATAATCTATTGAAAGCCCAGGTGAGAATGAAGACTCATTACGACCAGACCAGCAAAGTAAGAAAATTCAAGCCGGGAGACTTCGTCCTTGCCTATTTCCCTATCCCAGGTTCACCTTTACAAAACAGATTTTCAGGACCCTACTGCGTCAAAGAGTGCAGAAGCAACAACACATACGTCATAGAGACTCCAGATAGGCGGCGGAAGACCCAGCTGTGCCACGTCAACCTCCTGAAGCAATATAATGGTACTCCTCCCACTGTCTTGATTAATTGTTCTACCTTCACAGAACCCTACATCCACAGTGAGACCATCCCGGCTTCTTCTCCCGAAAGCACTGACAAGGAGTCGGCGCTTTCTAATTCCAAAATCCTTAATGATCTTCCCAAATGCTTTCAGGATAATACTCGTGCTCCTATGCCCTCTTCTAATTCCACTCTCACCTCGTCAGATAAGCCCTACATCCTCCATGTCGACGCCAATGGTACCGACGATGGTGGTGTCGTGATGCAGCAACGAGGCGAGAAGAATACACCTGTCAGCGACTACTGCTACAAGGAACGACGGAACAATTGGCAAGGAGCTACTCTTCCTCATCCTGAAGCTTCAGCACTTCACTCCACACCTGAAAAGTGCTCGGTCCACCATCAATACGGACCACACCACCCTACACCTCCTGCAGCACGCCCACTTCTCATCTCAACGACTTCTACTATGGGCTTGCTAACTGCAGAAATTCAACCTGGAGACACGCTATACCAAGAGTCTGACAACATCTTAGCCCATGATCTCTCCAGAGTTTATGAAGTAGAAGCAACTCCATCTAATACTCCACCACATAACGACGTACTTCTTCCAGAACCGCAGGCTTCGGGGGAGAGTTGTGACGATAATCTCCTTCAAGAGATTGAGCCTGCTCTTCCCTCCATAATTACGTCTTCACAATTATATAAAGAGACTATGGAAGAAATGTCCAACAACGACAACAACACCAGCAAGGCTTGCCAGGGTGAGCAAAAACGTATGCAGCCAGCCACCTGTTCGAACTCCAACCACCAAACTACCCGTTGATCGCTACGGCTCCGCTGATTGGTCGCCGGTCTGGCTGCACCTGCACTCGCCCCCCATACAACTTGATGTCTGGGGTCGCCCCAACCCCAGACCTCAGAATGTTCAGTGCTTTCGTGGCCATCACACCTCCCAGCTAGACGTTAGCGTGTACTGAGAGAGGTGGTGGCTTTAAGCCAATATTCCAGCACCTCCCACTTAACTTTTGTGTTGCATTTCTTGTTATTTTGCCTTAACGTAACTTTTCATTGTGTCATTTAAGTATTCTTATTATTTTGATTCATTGATTTTATTATAAGAATATGTTTGTGCATTATTTTCATGTTTTGATTTATTTAACGTAATTAAAATTTCATTGTTAAAGTTTTACTTGTGTTTTGTGTGTCTTCTCCTTACCTTACCACAGACGAAGTTCCAGTTTTTCTATTTTTTTTTATAACTATGTGACGAGGCCATACCCCTAGCCTTAAACAGCCGAACACCAACGCGTTACCGTCACAATATATATATATATATATATATATATATATATATATTTATATATATACATATATTTTATATATATATATATAAATATATATGTCGTACCTAGTAGCCAGAACTCACTTCTCAGCCTACTATGCAAGGCCCGATTTGCCTAATAAGCCAAGTTTTTCTGAATTAATATATTTTCTCTAATTTTTTTCTTATGAAATGATAAAGCTACCCTTTTCATTATGTATGAAGTCAATTTTTTTTTATTAGAGTTAAAATTAACGTAGATATATGACCGAACCTAACCAACCCTACCTAACCTAACCTAACCTATCTTTATAGGTTAGGTTGGGTTAGGTTAGGTTGGGTTAGGTAGCAGAAAAAGTTAGGTTAGGTTAGGTTAGGTAGGTTAGGTAGTCGAAAAAACATTAATTCATGAAAACTTGGCTTATTAGGCAAATCGGGCCTTGCATAGTAGGCCAAGAAGTGAGTTCTGGCTATTAGGTACGACATATATATATATATATATATATATATATATATATATATATATATATATATATATATATATATATATATATATATATATATATATTATATATATATAAAAAATCTCAATCTCAGAGCAGGCTCAATCTCTTTCTCAAGAGAGATTGATCCTGCTCTTCCCTACCTAAAGTTACGTTAAGTCTACAAGTATAAGATGCTACATTCAAGATACGTCCACCAGTAGCACAAAACGTTTTGACCAGGAGGCAAAACTTACCCTAAACCCCCCCAACTCCACACACCCTCCACGCCGGCTCGTCATCAACCAGCCAACTACCCATCCCAGCCTGCCAGCTCCTGATTGGTGACTCGCCGACCACACACCTGCACCTCAGCGCCATCTTCCTGAGTTGATGTCTGAGCTTGGACCAGCCATCACCTTCAGAATATTCTTTGTGCTCTAAGAGTTGACATCTCCCTCTGGCATACTAAGCTCTGGCTTTTGTATACTAAGGGAGGTCTCAGCCAAAGCCAATATTCTCAGCACCATTTTACCATTTACTATTTTGTCTCACATTGTTTTTGCATTTATCTTTGTTATTTAATTGCACTATTCATTTCCCCGAGATTTGTCTTTATTTTTATTTATGTTTAAAGTATATATTGAAGTTTCATTGTTCATACTTTGTGTTTTACGTGTTCCTCCCTCTCACTTACCACAGACAACAGGCAAGCAGTCTATCTTTTTTTTGTAAGTGTGACCAGGCATTGACACCTGCCATTGGAGGACTGCCGAACATCTACACTCCAACACTTTCCCGTCACAATATATATATATATATATATATACAAGAACATTGGGTTTATGAGAGTACAGAGCATTGAAGTTTTACATTCTTGTAAAGCCACTAGCATGCATAGCGTTTCGGGCAGGTCCTTAATCTAACACATAATTTTAATAAGGTAATTTTTAGCAAAATTTAAAAAAATTACAGTTACATTGTAAGAAAGTATGAAAAAACCTTAAAAGAAATGTATTTTTACATTTCATTTCTTACAAAAGTATTGTAAGAAAGAATAAAAAATACATGGTTTAAAAAATTTGACAGGAATAGTAGGTAGTAGGCATCTTTCAGTCTCGGGAGACTATGGAGTTGCGCTCTGGTACCAGCCCTCACCTCCCCACTCACCAGTACCCGCCCTCACCTCCCCACTCACCAGTACCAGCCCTCACCTCCCCACTCACCAGTACTAGCCCTCACCTCCCCACTCACCAGTACCAGCCCTCACCTCCCCACACAGCAGTACCAACCCTCACCTCCCCACTCACCAGTACCAGCCCTCACCTCCCCACTCACCAGTACCAGCCCTCACCTCCCCACACAGCAGTACCAACCCTCACCTCCCCACTCACCAGTACCAGCCCTCACCTCCCCACTCACCAGTACCAGCCCTCACCTCCCCACACAGCAGTACCAACCCTCACCTCCCCACTCACCAGTACCAGCCCTCACCTCCCCACTCACCAGTACCAGCCCTCACCTCCCCACTCACCAGTACCAGCCCTCACCTCCCCACTCACCAGTACCAGCCCTCACCTCCCGACACACCAGTACCAGCCCTCACCTCCCCACACACCAGTACCAGCCCTCACCTCCCCACTCACTAGTACCAGCCCTCACCTCCCCACTCACCAGTACCAGCCCTCACCTCCCCACTCACCAGTACTAGCCCTCATCTCCCCACTAGCCAGTACCAACCATCAAATTCCCACACATCAGTACCAGCCCTCACTTCCCGACTCACCAGTACCAGCCCTCACCTCCCCACACAGCAGTACCAACCCTCACCTCCCCACTCACCAGTACCAGCCTTCACCTCCCCACTCACCAGTACCAGCCCTCACCTCCCCACTCACCAGTACCAGCCCTCACCTCCCCACACAGCAGTACCAACCCTCACCTCCCCACTCACCAGTACCAGCCCTCACCTCCCCACTCACCAGTACCAGCCCTCACCTCCCCACTCACCAGTACCAGCCCTCACCTCCCCACTCACCAGTACTAGCCCTCACTTCCCCCACTCACCAGTACCAGCCCTCACCTCCCCACACAGCAGTACCAACCCTCACCTCCCCACTCACCAGTACCAGCCTTCACCTCCCCACTCACCAGTACCAGCCCTCACCTCCCCACACACCAGTACCAGCCCTCACCTCACTACGCACCAGTACCAGCCCTCACCTCCCCACTCACCAGTACCAGCCCTCACCTCCCCACTCACCAGTACTAGCCCTCACTTCCCCCACTCACCAGTACCAGCCCTCACTTCCCCCACTCACCAGTACCAGCCCTCACCTCCCCACTCACCAGTACCAGCCCTCACCTCCCCACTCACCAGTACTAGCCATCACCTCCCCACTCACCAGTACTAGCCCTCACTTCCCCCACTCACCAGTACCAGCCCTCACTTCCCCCACTCACCAGTACCAGCCCTCACCTCCCCACTCACCAGTACCAGCCCTCACCTCCCCACTCACCAGTACTAGCCCTCATCTCCCCACTAGCCAGTACCAACCATCAAATTCCCACACATCAGTACCAGCCCTCACTTCCCCACTCACCAGTACCAGCCCTCACCTCCCCACACACCAGTACCAGCCCTCACTTCCCCACACAATAGTACCAGCCCTAACCTCCCCACACACCAATTACCAGTCCTCATATCCTCACACACCAGTACCAGCCCTCACCTCCCCACACACCAGTACCAGCCCTCACCTCCCCACACACCAGTACCAGCCCTCACCTCCCCACACACAAGTACCAGCCCTCATCTCCCCACACACCAATACCAGCCCTCATCTCCCCACTCACCAGTACTAGTCCTCACCTCCCCACTCACCAGTACCAGCCGTCAGTAGTGTAAACCGGGCCTACGACCGGCAATTTTTATTTTTCCCCATGCCGGTCGTAGGCCCCTGGGTTTTACGAACTTTTTCACCAAGCCGGTAGTTGGCCCCAGGGTTTTCTCAAATTTTTTTCATGTCCGGTCATTGGCCCCTGCCATTTTCTCTCAAGGGGATTAAACTGCCGCCTCCAGTCATCCCAAAATTTTGTTAGCTCAATGACCCTGCACAGGTACGTTAAAGGGGATTAAAAAGCAGGTCATAGGCCCCAGGGTTTTCTTGAATTTTCTTTTATGGCTGGTCGTAGGCCCCAAGGTTTTCTCGATTTTTTTCATGGCCGGCTGTAGGCCCCAGGGTTTTCTCGAATTTTCTTTCATGGCCGGTCGTAGGCCCCTGGGTTTTACGAACTTTTTCCCCATGCCGGTCAAATGCCCCTGGGTTTTCTCGAAAAAATTTTCATGGCCGGTCATTGGCCCTTGGCATTTTCGCTCAAGGGGATTAAACGGCCGTCTCCAGTCATCCCAAAATTTCGTTAGCTCACTGACCCTGCACAGGCACGTTAAAGGGAATTAAAAAGCCGGCCGTAGGCCCCCAGGGTTTTCTCGAATTTTCTTTCATGGGCGGTCATAGTCCCCGAGGTCTTCTCAAATTTTTACACCAAGCCGAACATAGTACCCTGTCATTTAAATCTCCCTTTTACTTCCAATCTATGTTAACCAGAACATCAACTGATGCTATTAGATGATGAACTTCAGTAGGTCTATTATTTCCCTATTAATACCCCATTTCTTCTCCATTTATAGACATCAGTAATGTAGCTCTATTAATATTCAGAAGGTCCTATTTATTCCCCTTACTTATCAAGAAGCTTATATTTATAGTGTCTGGCAGAGGATTGTTTATTGAGCATAGGAATGAAATCCATTCATATGAAACAAAGGGGAGCAACACAGTGCAAGAACTAATGTGCATTTTCGAGTTCGCCCCTGTTACCTGTATTTACCCAGGTCTTTTCCTAAATCTAAAACCTATCCAATTTATTCCTGTTCTGTTTCATGTTGATACGTTTAATAGGTTAGAAATATCCCCATTTACTATGACCATTCAGTCACACCTCTATCATGTCACCCCTATTTCTTCTTCGTCTTTCTAGGGAATGTAATTCGAGCTTTGACAATCTGTCTTCACAGAATGTTTATTGATCATAGGGCAAATAAAAATGAAAACCCCACTATCATCTATTTGCATGAAAACAGTCCCCTGCCAGGCGTGGTGACTGTAATGCGATTTCAGTACTAATCCAATATTGCTTCATAACGCATAAATATATATATGCACGTACATAAATATATATGCACATCTCACATTCGCTCAAAAAACATGCCTCCCCACACCTTGCTGTAGAAAAGCAAGTCTCTCATGTTTTGAAATAAAACTGCCTTCTTCAGTTACCTTCTTTTCTGACGTCATCATCCCTAATGCGCTGTAAGCCCCCAATGAGCTTCCAGCCAACGTGCTCATGCGGGTCCTATAGGAAGTTCACACATAAGTGTGAACTCTTAATCACTCCCAATACCTCAACTGTACTCTGTGTTTCACCAGAAACGATATTCAGCTACCTTTGCTCGTATTTCTGCTTATGTTTTCTGTTATTCATTTCATAAACCCTATCAAACCCTCTGAATCCATCCTAACCTAACTTATTATATATAACAAACAAATACATTCTACAGACCAGTTGTTGTTGTTTAGTGACATCACGAAAAGTAACCTCAGTATCGGGATAGGGTATTGCTGGCCATTAGCATATAAGTGTCAAGGTATCACAGCACCTGACTGTTCAACTATGTATGACGTCACCAGGTAACCAATGCGGCCTTTAGCGTCCTACCTGTACATGTACTGTTTTTGATGTTATTATTAAAAAAATGACTAGACTATCCATCTCCACCTAACCTAATCAGAGGTTTAAGAATATACATTGTATAGGTTTTCATTATTTTATTGTTAATAAAAGTTTACATTCTGGTCTTAACAGAAAAATTGTAATGGGGAACAAGCATGATATTTCAGATGTTGGTCATAGCAATCCTAGATCCTGGTAATTTTTGTGAGGGAGACCAGTTCCTCTGCAACATCAAATCTCGAACAGTAAATAGAAACCATATGAGCAACACATAATAATAATAATAATAAATCAGCAATAATATGAAAGACAATATATGGCTAACATCTAGAAATATACTTACAGCTCAGTAATATAAGGAGTCATCACACAGCGATAGACATTTATCCTGTCCATCTATGCAAAATGTCTTTTTGCAGTTGGGCATTGCAAAATTAGAATATGCAAATTGAATTATCTTTCTATCGTTCATATTATATTCCCCATATTCAAATAAAGTTTCAAATTTATGTAGTGCAGCTTTCAAGTTAAGGTTGCATAATTGATAGGCAAAAAACATGGCATAGGCTCCACAATAATAGGAGTATATGCTCTGAATGCGTTGTGTGAACATGTAAACTCTATAATCTTCAAAATAAGAGAGGAATTCTTGTAAATAACGTGAATGGAATTCCATCTTCAACCCAAAACTGTCCAACAGGGCGATAATAGCTCCTTAAGGTTGATTGTGTACATACACAGTCATCCAATTACCCATCATCGATGCAGGGGATTTCTCATCTAAAGTATTTAAAATAAATACCACTGGCTCTTTATTTAATTTCTAAAAGGTTCTCTGTACATCGTTCGCTAAATAACATCCGATATTAATGACTTCTTCCCCTAAATATATATTTTTCAACCCATTGTTTATTTCCAAACAATTCATGTTTCTTAGGCTCTCGTTTCACAAATAATACGTCGGTCAGCATTAATTTTCATAATCCCAGTAGTAGGACCAAACAGCAGTATAACTTTATTTCCCACTATGGCTGTATTGAATTCCAATGTAATTCTTATATTCCCTGTCGCTTCCAAGGAAACTGTACCCTCTATTTCTTCTGGTAATAAATTAAAGACCAGCAGAGTTTGTCCTTTAACGAACGATTCGTAGGACAAAATATTATCTACATTAAATCCTACAGCATTCAGGACCGTATAATATAATTTCGAACATTTATGGGGAAATCACACGCTATATTAAATAAACTCGTGTTGTTCACCGAGATATATACGTTGCTCAAGGCGGAATTGTTAAAATATAATGGGTTTAAGGTATAATCTCCAAAAATGGCTTCCATATCAATAATTGCCACGTATAACTTCTCAGGGATCACTCCACCCCAGGGTTGGTCCATAGTTAACGATTTTTGACCCTGACCTAGAATATAGATTTTAAATAGGGTTTTATCAAATATATACGTTACTGCACCATTATTTTGGGCGAGTGCTCTGTTAATAGCTAGTAACCCAGAAGGGAATGGGGTTAATCTATCGATACATAAGCGGGCCATATTTATATTATATTTATAGTCAGCAGTTGCTGTATGACTGCCAATAACCCATTTATCACTATTTAACTCCAAACGTATTCTTACATCTACGTTATCCAGTAAATATTCGCTAATAGATGCAATATCCAGCAGTAATTTAAAGCACGTATAAATGCCCTGTTCTTTCATATTAGCCATTTTCTCATCCTGATTTATCGTGGTCGTAGCAAAATACTGCGTATCAATTTTATTGGGTATCGTTAGCGCCTCTTCTTTATAAAAATGCGCTAGATGCTTAAAACCATCAATTTTACTTCTGGAGAGAGTCGTTAGCAGCTTTATATACGCCCAATAAGAAAATAAAGAATTACTTTCAACCACTTGTTCGTTGAAATACACCACCACTGTTTTAAAAGTGTTTGTGATAAACCATTGGCTACAGTCACTTTTTTGCCTGAATCTATTGCGGCGTCAGCTTCTGTTAATTCTATCCCCACTTCTAGGGCTAGGGATGACATATCCAGGAAATGACCAGGAATGCCAGGGATTCTAAATTCTATATACGAGTCCTTAAATTTATTAATTCCAAAATTAACAGGTAAAATATCAATATTTTTCCTGCTAGTTATAGTGGACTCAATCATACGTGCTGAATTAAGTTTGGGAAATCCATCTGTTACAGCCACTGTGTAACTTTCCAAAGGGGATTATAGCCCCGCTCCTAGTGTAGTAGTAGTATTCATGCTGGATGCTATGAGAGGAATGAATTGCAATTTACGCAAACACGTTCTTATATCTCTTATTCTTCTTATTCTGTTTTGTGAAACTGCGAATAAGTGCTAATTTTGTGGCCTTAGCCTTTCTCTTAGACTTTTTCCGCCTTTTACCACCACCTAAAATCTGACGCCCTACTCCCTTTAATGATTCGATCCCATGCTTCTTCATTGACTTTTTAAAGGAATGTTCCCCTGTTTGCATGTCATGCAATACATTCTGACCCATACTTAAGACGGCAGGAGCAAGGGTTCTCATTAAAAATGGCGCTGCTTTACGGGCTAAACCAGTGAGGAAACTGAATATACCACCTCCTCTTATATGACTCCTATTGAATATTCTAATATCACTCAGCCCACCTCCTTTATATGAGGCAGGTGGGCTAATTAAGAATATTTCGTCTACAGACGGAGGGATGAAATTGACGCGCATTTTGTAGCTTGCAGATGAGTAATGAGGCTCGGAACTGTAATGTCCTTATTATATAGACCCAATTTGACGTCGCATATGTAAAACAGCTGTTGTGCTTCCTCGTTTATCAAAATAAATAGGGGTCCCATTAGGATCTGTTACTGCAATACTTATACTCTCCAGTACATTTGTATTTTGAGGTTTATTTAGTTTCCTATTCGTGCTTTCACCGCCCTGCAAAGACACTACGTCCAATATATCCACTAATAAATTCCCGTACATCGTAGGGGCAATTTTATCGCAATAAACACAGGTAATCCATCATGCCCCTGGGTTGTGAAGGGTAGGGACACGTGTCTGATATGGGTGTTTCATCAAAATAATTCTTGTGTACGTATATATCCTAATTTTTATGCTGATCAGATCCCAAAACCTTGCCGATACTCGCCCCAAAAGATAGGGAAATCCTGCATATCGCTCGATTATCGTTGTAATACAATACATTCTCATCGCTGCTCGCAGTATTGGACTTTACCCGATTGGAAATCGAACCATATTTAATATATGCATCTGCATATCTCGGAAAATGCGTCTTATAGACATCAGACACAAAACTCAAATCGTTCTGTGAAAATATATGGGTAATTTCATTATTGATGGCGTATATAATTTCCTTTATGCCACCAGCTACAATATTAGTTTTCGGTAGAAATTTAGAATGTTTGTAACTAATTCCTTTAACATCTAGGTACATAATTCTCACGCGGATATAACTTTCCAGATCATCCGATCTTATTATGTAATATGACGAAGGCAATAATATATGCTGGAGACACATTTCGTAGGAACGTCTAGAATCCAGCACAAGTTGATTATACAGTCTGTTTTCAAAAGCACTAGGTACATTCTTAGGAAATAAATCTGTATTAGAAATACTAGTAGTGTAAATAACGTGGGAATCCATTGCTGGACTAAGAATGAATAAACTAAACACAAAACAGAACATCTATTTATACACTCACCTTTAGTAAGCTAACCATGGTGCTCCTCCGCCAACTTTAGGGCGTTTAGTTTCTCCAGCAGCTGTAGTAGGAGCATACGCCCGTTTTCTTCTTAGTACCACGTCATCATTAAATACTTGTTTACGAGATTCTGTATTCCTAAACATATCTCGTGGAGTTGAGGTTAAAGAGATGAATAATTTAACCAGCGGTAATTTTCTCGTGGGAATACAGAGCGGCGAATCGTCATTTTAGTTAAAATATCATCAATTATGTTTATTCCAGTCACTGGCATTTGCAGATTCCCATTGACGTCCCATTGCACCATCTTGCTTTCATCAAAATAATTCAACAGCAAAGTAGCATAATCATGATCTTTAGTTTTCAATTTTAAATGTACCAAATGTACTATTGAAGGATTAGCTCGTACTGGAACTGGTGCTACTGGAGCAGTTGCTGACAGGACAGGTGTTGGAGCTAGTGATGGCATTACTTCTGCTTTTTTTTACTACTGGTACCTTAGCAGGTCCCTCATCGATGGATTTACGAGGTACTAGATAATATTCTTTCATTTTTTATTTATTAAATAGCCTGGAAATTAGACTAGCAGCTATGGGTAATAATATACCGAGGATACTACCTCCTTTTCGAGTCAATAAAATGAGCTTTTTGTTGGAAATTGAGGGTTTCTTGCAAGCCAGCGAATGCAAGGTGTCTCTGTATTTCTTCAATTTCACTAAAACTTTCTTTTTAACCGGAAGCCTATTTTTCAGAAATTTTTTGAAAATCTCTGACAAGCAATGAATATGTGTTTTTTTAAACTGAGCAATCAATTTTTTCCTGGGTGAGGAATTAAGTTTGCTCAGCCAGGTCACCAACTCTCTGTACTTGTATACTAATGGCTTCTTCATATCTTCAACAAATCATCAGCATCAATCCACTGATCAAATGAAGAATCGTAGCCTTCGTTCCTTACTTTATACTGTAATTTATTATTGGGTAATGTACGTTTACGTAGGACCTTCTCAATATTAAATGGTGCTGGTAAATGGGTTAGGGTTAATTCTTCATTATAAAACCCTCCGTCAATAGGCTTGTTATTCAAATCTTGTAAAAAATATAATGGGATAGGCTGGCTTTTATCTATACAAATAATTCTGAAAATTTCTTTCGTGTTTTGTCTAGCAAAATCTTTCTTGAATGTCGAAATTCTGTTGGAGAGAGTAATGCGAACTGTGTCTTCCACAGCTAGTAGGAAACTAAGACCCGCTTTAGGTTTGTCCTTACTTTTATACATGAGATTGAACTGTTTCTTTATATCTTGTGGACGAGATAAAGCATGAACGTCAACTGGAGTCCGACCACCTAACCCTCGGTGGGGTGTTGTGTTATACGCCTTTATGCTATCAGGCAATATAGGCAGATATCTCGAGGTATTGTGCGCAGTCATATATTTATAAATCTTAGTTTTCATGGTACGTATAAAGCGTTCGGCGATAGCGGCTTTTGTTTCTTGAGAAAATATGCTATACAATTTAATATTTATAGCTGCAAGCATTCGTTGCATATGAGAATTATAAAATTCACCCCCCCCCCTCGACCTGTATTAATTTTACGTATTCCTTGGAAATATGAGGATTCCAATATGTTTTTCAGAGCTTTACTCACAGTCTGCCCGTCTTTGCGTTTCAGAGGTACTACTTGCGCATACCGTGAAAAAATATCGACACAGATGAGAATGTATTTAATATCATCATTATGTTTAGCTAATAATCCCATTTCTGCTAAATCACAAGCTAAATATATACGGGGTTTGGGGCTCAGTACCTTTCGTTCTTTCGGGTAGGGCTGAAATTTGCGAGGTTTTAATGCATGCAAAGTGTAGGCTTTAGACGACTTCAAATATTCTTTGACATCTGATAAAGTTATATCTGGCTTTATGGTTTTAGCTGCTTTATACAACCTATCAACCCCCCCTAACCCTCCTGAGGATGCGGGGTTATAATAAATTTTATCTAGTACGTGCTCCATCTTCTAATAAAGTGATATCGGATTGTATGGTTTTAGTTGTTTTATACATCCTATACACCCCACCCCCAAACCTCCCCTTGTGGTTGTTGTTTTCATCTAGTACGTTCACCATTGGTATACAGTTTCGTATGGTTGCTCACCAACAATATTGCTACGGAAGGTGATGCGTTCAGGGGTTTTTACTCCAAAATCCACCAATAAATACTCATAAGGTTTACTAATGGCTTTCTTGTAGATATCTAAAAGCTTTTTAGAATCTTGTTTTCCAAATAACTGCCGCCCTAAAGTCTCAATTTGAGCTATATCTCTAGATTTCACTAATATGAATTGGAGGCATTTAAACTGATACTTCTAGCATATTTCCCAGAGAAAAATATATTTTGGGTAATTAATATACACGAAATAGCGAGATGTCTGCCTTTAGTGAAGATATCAGACACAATTTTGGAATTGGCAGATTCGATGAACAAGTCATCAATAATGATTAAAATAGGTGAATCGTCTGTACGTTCATCTAAAGGGTTAATAATTTCAGGATGAGCTATTATTTTCTAGTTAATTACTGGATCGTCCAGCAATGCTTTGTAACTGCCCCCACATATAAAAATACTGGAGAATTTCAGATGGTATTTTTGTACGAGTTTAGTGCACAAATGAGATTTTCCGCCATTGGAAAAGTCTGCAATGATTATTCTGCTAGGTTCATTGAAAATATCGAGTTGTTCTTCAGTGATAGGTGAACTATCCATGACTCGTGTTGGGTTTGTACTGACATAAGTATGAAAAGGACATTATATTTAAACATGAGAGGTTTCATAGAAACATCAAAGTATACATTTCATATTTTTTTATATTTTGGCATAGGACATTTTCAAAACATAGGTTAGGGGGTAGGGCTTATAAAAACATCAGAGTATACATTTCACAATTTTTATTTTTTATATAGAACAGAACATTTTCAACATAGGTTAAGGGAGACTGCATTTTCAGAACATCAGTGATGAGTCAGGGGCCCCCGCATTTTTTCAAACATCAATGATAGGTTACTGGAGGTAGCAATTTTAAAACACAAATATAGATTAGGGGAGGTTGCAAATTTTCTATCAACAATTTCTTCAGTCACTAATTGTGAGAATACGTCTTGTTCACCAGTGCATCGCGTTTTCCCCACATATTGTATATGGGGTGAAATCCACGTCTTGCAGGACGTGCAGCAGGTGCAGGTACATCCTCCTCCTCTTCATTCTCTTCTTCATGTATTTCTGCTCGAGGTATATCGGGGTGTCCATACGCCAACGACTGTGTAGGACTCAGTACATAACGTTTATCGTCAAAGGCGGACAATCCACGTTTTGTAGTGAGACAGGTAAACATACGGCCTTTAACATTCCTAATAGATCTGGAGTGGAACCGCTGCCCAATATTTAACTCTAAAGCACTTTGGAAAGCTGCATGAGTGAGTTTAGATTGATGATAAGTGGGAATTCCTTTACAACGACAGAGCTGAACCTGATCTTGAGTGAGAATTGAGTACATTTTAGGCTTCAATGCGATGAGCTCCTTGATAATTTTGGCTCCAACTTCCGATTTTAACAAACCCAGTTGACCTTTGCGAGAGTCATCGAAATAGGGATTTTCAGGAGGGAAACTGCTGAAATCCATATGCTGAGACAAAGGCAGTTTATTTAATTCCTCAAAAGCATTTGGACAGGTCAGTTCAATCAAATACGAATCTGTATCTGTATACAGCAATCTAGCTTTGTCTCCATAATGAACCTTGATGGTGTTGTACCAAAAATCATATAGGATCCTCTTAGCTATTTGCAGGATTTGGAAGCCCAGATAGGTTGGTGTATTGATTGATTAAGTGATTGTTTTTTGACCGTGCAAATGACTCTGCCTTCGCTCAACAAGCTCCTCAACAAGTTCTTCAAACGGAGCTCTTCGCTCCGTTTGAAGAACGGATTGCGTGCAAGCTTTTGGAATTTGTCTCGTGATGTAACTAAATAATGCTGATCACAATATTTACTCACATTTGTCAAACTCTTGCCGTAAATTGCATTTGATACCAGCTTGAAAGCTTTGCCCTCAATGGCGCAAGGTGTATTCGAACGTTCACGAGCATTTGTTCCGACAAATTCCTTAAGGTACTTGCTTTGTTGGAATTCATAAACTGCATTTACCTTAGCAACTTTCAATCCCAATTTTATCAGCATCTGCAATAAATCTAAACTGACCAAGTAATCTTTTTGGGGGAGATGTGAGGCAATTAATTTATTGTTTTTCTTGGGGAGTTTGCGATCTTCGGTATTTAAAATGTGTTTGTTATAATCGGACAGAAGATCAGTAGAAATATTAGCATATGACAAGGTTAAGGGTTGCAAAGGGTCATCGGTGTATCGAGCCACCTCAGGTGCGACATGCTTGGTATCACACATGACCCAATACCCCTTATCCCCATCACATGCAATATTTTCCAATCCCTGTTGGAGCCAATCATCGCATTCGGCAGCAGATAATTTACGGATCCCGCCTTGAGGAAGCAGTTCTGTCATACAGGTGGCGTATAAGTCATTAAAATCTAAATACAAAATATATTTATCAGTACTAGAAGGATCAGCACGTGTATGCTCATTTTGTAGACTTGTGTGTTGTCGCACAACAGAGGTAAATCCGCCTCTTAGATTTCTACGCAATACATCGTACAAATGGGAATCAGGAATAGAGTCCAAGACAACTTGAGTCTTAAACAAGAAAGCGTCCCATGCAAAACTAGATAATGAGACATAGTGTGTAATGTCTAACTTGTACAGCTCAAGCATGGTCTTGCGCCATACAGTAAACACATCACACAATAGTCCAGTATCTACTTTCAAATAGACCTTCAGGTAATCCCCAATGGTCTTGCATTCCGCTAATCTGAAGACTTCTTTAGCCTGTGTATAATCGGTCTCGCTTATGGCCTCGTGTTTTAAACTATTGAAAAAGGCTTCGGGAGGAGGAAGAGCCGGTTCATTTAATTTCTCCAAAGATGAAATGTAGTAATAGCAGAAGACCTGTTTGCCTGTCTTTAATAAATGGTGGGCAGCTACAGGGACGTCATCTAGCATAACTGAGGTGTAAGTGGTGGGTTTACCTTCCTTGATATGTTCTTTACCTAGTTTTTCCAGCCCACCATTTAGTAAAGCCAGACTATCCATAAACTGAAGTTTACCGATATCCACTTTCATGAACTTAAATCCATCTTTGGAGGCAATATCAATTTCACGGTTAGGGAGGTTAGACAATTCATTTAAAATTACCCCGAGGTCATAAGCAGCATTGTGAGAGAATGTATACAAATATTTATAAGAATTTCTGCACATCATGTTACACCTACGGCAATAGGCAGCAAGATAATTATTAAATTCAATGACATGATCATGATGACGGTGCTTGTCCTTAGCTGATTTAAATGGCCTATAACACATTTCACATGTGGTTTGCCGTCTATAAGCTTGCCAATGTGCCCGTGTCATAGATATTTTGTATTAAGGCATGGTAGATTTAATTCTCTTCCACGCCTTCTCCAAAGTATCTATGAAATGATTCACAGGGTCATCCCCCATATACGTTAATTTCTCTACCACTTCCAATTCCCTGTTGATGATGATAAAAGCATATGCCACAGCTTTGTGACGCTTTTCAATCATACCTTGAGGATTGGAGGGGTCCAACAAGCACTCGAAATCATAATATGCCGTGTGAGAAGGTCCATAGGCACGACCGTAATTTTTTAACTTGATTTTATGACCTTCAGGGTAAAATTTCAATGTTTGTTTAACTTCACATGACTCTTCAAGATCCCGCATCGCATCAGGTGACAAATGAATTAAACAGGAATGGCAAAAAATATGATCGTTAGGAATATTATTTGCATTATCGCGCATGTTGCGAACACATTGATTGAAATCTTTAATGAGCACAAGATGCTGATCCTCTAGCATGAGCAAGGGTACTTTAGGAGCAGAATGTTCCCTGCCTTTTCTAGCTAAGCTAATGTAGCACCTATTATCTTCACGAGTGAGTACATAGATATATATACTTAATTTATTTATGCGTTCAATTTTATTAATGTTATCATACGTTATGGGTATTTCGATATCCTCACTCCAACGGATGAATCTAAGACACCACCTAGAAGACTTGGAGCGCCTGCCAATGTTGCGTAAGTCCATCCCCCGAGCAAGGCATATATAAGCAGCTAAACATTGGATCAAACATATATTTTGCTCTCCTTTAGGGTTAAAAATAAGTTGTTTACCACGCAATTTATCTGGATACGGTACGTAATCGCCTAGACGGATGGGATGCTGAACAGCTATAGAATTGATATAAAATCCTGAAATGCTCTGTATACCTAGACTCGAACCTTCTGTCTCGGCAAAGAACTCTTCTAGCTTATTACCCAATTCAGCAAACCATTGATCTACGACAACACTAGCCTCACGCCTAGTTACAGTGCGTTGTTCAGCCCTTATAGGTAACTCCCCCTCAAAATCAGGTTCATTTTCTTGATTAAGCCATTGTAAATTACAAGAAAAATCTGGGTAAATTAAAAGGGCAGGAGGGAAATTGGGGTGAACGACATCAAACAAGGATTCTATTTGCTGAATAAAATAATCAGGATATATAGTTAAATAATGGGCAGGATCTCCTTGGGCATAATCTGGGATGCTATATGAATGGCGTATGTGCCCATTGAAGCCCCCCATTGAAATTATTAATCACCTCTAGAACTTCTGGTAGAGGAGGAAGTACAACATCTACCTACTGCTGCTGCTGTTCCTGAGGTGGTGGGGGAGAATTAGCGATAGGCTGGCTGGCATCCATATCAGAATCTGCTTCCAAAACCAGATGCAGGGAGTCTTCTTCGCCCTCTAGTTGCGAACATATAAGTAACAAGAATAATGATTTCAATAAATAAATTTAAATATAGGGAGTTTAATAATAATAATAATGGCATTATTGAAATATGAAAATAATAATTAATGCGGATGTTACTTACAATTAGAACTTTCCCTGTTATCAGGTTCTTCTGGTGTTGGTGTGCGAGTTTGGCTCGTGCTTGGCAGTTCACCACCTCCTCCACGAGGATATTCCTCCTCCTCCTCCGCTTCCACTAACTGCTGAGTTGGCGAGCCTAAAATCATATAAATGATCATGTGAATAATAATTGAAGATGATAAGTGAGGTATTTATATAAATACATCTAACAAGAATTGGGAATGGTTTAATATTACAGAAAATTATATTTAACTTACTTTCATACTGGACGCTTTGGAGCGATGACGCTTCTGAGTGCTCTGAATCAGGACCTAGATTCAGGAAGCTCTGTGTATTTCTTCGTAAGTGGGTTTGCTACGAAGGTTCCTAAGTGTGCCCTAAGGAGATGCTTAGGTGCAATTCAATAACGTCCACTTAGGAAGAAATTTGTTGGTTCACCTGCGTGCCTATAGAGGTCACTACTGTGTTTCGTTTGGCCAATCAGAGAGCAGCAACATTCTTCATATTGAAGATTTAGCGCTGGCTTATCGGAGCTCTACTGCCTCCTATTTACGTCGAATTTTCTTATGAAATTAGTATATTTCGAAGTAAAACAATGTTTTTTTCAACTTCTACAGCCAGCACCGACATTGTAGTAAACAAATATGTTACATTTGTTGTTTACCTACGTAATTCTAAGAGATACTGTGTAGCTGTCCTTGTTGCTCGGAAGATGCGCTGACAATTATTGTATATATTTACTGAATTTACCCAAGGGCCACTAACTATCTAGTGGCCTCGACGAGGACAGAAAGCCGGCGGCTTGTTAGAGGGCCCGCCAATTGTCTTAATGATATTTTTTAGCTGGAAATTGGCATTTACGGCTTCAGCGGGTAAGCGGTTCCATGGGTTTATAGCCCTCTTGGTGGAAAAAAAACATCTGTTTTCAGTCCTACTTAAGAGAACATACTCTCCAACACTATATCTGTGATTGTCCTGTTATCAGTGACTTCATATCAAATGGTATGAGGTATTTTGAGCTCTGTAATTACTTCATACACTCAGGAATATTGGAAGATATTCTTGTGCTGCACCCAGATTTTGCCAGTGGAGGCTAATAGATCAGCATTAAGTATTTTGTTCTCTCCTAATTCCATGTATGACTGGCCATCCTGTGAGGTGAGGATGATGGATGAGCTTGTAGCTGGTTTTTGATCTACACTGTGTGGTCCTTTATACAGAATAGGGAAGCAGCACATTACTGTGTATACCTAAACATGTTTAAAAATACATTGTTTGAGAGGAGTCTTGTAGAAACTGGTAAGAGTAATTATAATATAATGTTTCCATGATTCAGTGCTTACTAACTCTTGTGAAAATTGCGAAGAGTTGTTTAGTCAGAGTTGATTTGTTTTTTGTATTGAGGCTGGTATTTTCTAAATTGATTCCATGTACAGTATGTCTAACCATCCTGTGAGATGGGAGTATTAGATAAACTTATAGCTAGTTTTTTATCTACACTGTGTAATATTCCATATAGAATAGGGTAGCAGCACATTGTTGTGTATACCTAATCTTCTTAATAAAAAAAATCAGTAATAAAGATTTTAAATTATAGTTTGTATTATTACAAATACAGTACTGTATTATCCTTATTAAATCATGTTGACCATGGATCATTAAGATCTCATGTTGATATGTAATAGTCATATTTCTTTTGAACTGCTAATCCATGCTAATCATTCATTAAATTGTGCATTATGTCTCAATTTTTCACTTCCTTGGATATACTGTACAGTACAAAAAGATAGGATAAAAATAAACCAGTAATATTTCTTTCATTATATTTTTCATTTAAATAACTGCATCAATATTTTTACAGCTGACAGGATTTGTTTTACCATACAGCTGCATTATTTGTCAAAAAAAAATTTGGTTTATTGTTACACACAATGGTGCTTACATAGCCTTCCCAGCTTGGTGCCTTCTTTTAATACTTACTGATTAAAAAATAAATAATAAATACATTTTATTCAGGAAAAGTACATACAGTTGATTTACAAACATAATGTTGGATTTATAGACAGAGCTAGTACATACAATACCTAAAGCCACTAATACTCATAGCATTTCGGGCAAGGTGTGGGGGAAAATACACAGACTAAAACTTAATAGTAATCGGGATTAGGTATAAATTGTGTTGAAAGAAGGAATAAAAAATACAAAAAGGGGTGTTAACACAGCATAAATCAGCAATTGCACATGTTGGTGAACAGCGTTGTTTAAACAATAGCAAGACATGGGTTGACATTTAGGAGGTAAGTTAGGTTACATGGAGTTAATTCTCAGTACTTGGTTTAACTCTTAAACTGGTTGAGAGAGGTACAGCCTTTGACATGATTCGGGAGGTCATTCCACATTCTGGGTCCCTTGATTTGTAGAGCACTTCTAGTTTGGTTACATACAGCCAAATAGTGTAACAGGAAGAGGTCTTGGACACAAATTTGTTCCATGCTAAATGTAGAGGAATCAGCTGAGTATTCCTCAAATAAAATACGTTGCCTCAGCTTATAAGGTAAATAAAATAAGCATTTCTCAAATAAGTAGCTGCCTCACCTCACTGCCTTACTGCTACATAGCCTTCCCGGCATGGTGCCTTCTTTTGATAATTACTTGTTCCACGCCCAAATTGTATAACAGGAAGAGGTCTTGGACCCCTACTTCCCTCTCTCTTTTTTAATAGTCTATATAGTCATAATTATAGCTTTAAGTATTCAATGAATAAAGTTTTTGACATTTTTACCCTTCTCTTTACCTAACATCATTTGGGCAGCATATTTTTATTTTATGTCTCACCCAGATTTAATTTCAAAATAAAACCAAACTAAATAAATCAGAAATGGGTATGCATAGCTAAGGTACACCCTTACTACTAGGTGAACAGGGGCATTTGGTGATAGTAAATGATCCCATCAGGCAGGGCTCATCACCTTCTCTCATATTTCATGTTCACCAGTGTTTATTTACTTAATAACTACGGGTTTAATATCTTGCTATTATAAAGCTAATTCTACTATCATAAAAGACATATTTACTTTAAGTTTCAAGCAGAGAATGCATATATAACTAACACGAAGGACTCCTCTTCACTAGATTCAATTTTTAGAATCTTTTGTTTATGTTCCAAAATCTTAAAATCGGTCCCAGTGTTATGTAGTAGAGAAAAATTGAGTTATATCCAGTTTACGTAAAGCTACGAGTGGTCGAAACCACACTTAGATTCCGGAATGAACTTACGAAGGTTTTTCCACTTAGTGTAGCTACTTGAATACCGACGTAGCCGCCACGAAGGCGCTAAAAAGGAAAACATTCGTGGCTAAGAAGAAAAACCTTCGTAAGTACCTTCCTGAATACGGCCCCAGAACTAGTATCAGACTCGGAATCATCTAGATGCATGCAAAATGGACATGCATCAGGGTTGCGACCTGTAGATTTTAATTATTCTATATAGTTATGCGTATTTTTTAAGGAATGTTGCATAGATGTATAGCTCTACAACTAATTGTAAATAATAATTCATATATAAATTTAGCTGCTGCCGCTATTGTGCAATTTATTAAAGCATGTATTTTTTGTTCAGAATATTAATACAAATATTATCTGATGCTGTTATTAAGTAATTTTTTTCAATAGTAACTGTAAATATGCTATAACTCACAACGGATCTATGGGAAATTTCTACAGTTGTTATAACCACAATGATACTTACGGGTAGAACAAATCACTTTGGAGCACGATGGACAAATCTTATCAAAATGTCCACGAGGTATTTTAAAGCACTGCATACAATAAATAACACACTGATGCCGAGGATTGGCGGTGAAGGTTATCCTACATTCAGCACATCTCACCTGGCACAGGTAGAATGGCCCTAGTTTAGGAGCCTTGCAAAGTTCACAAATATACATGGTCAATTTGATAGATACGAGACAGCGAAGTCGAATATTGCACAAGTGCTGGAGCTAGTTCAGAGTGTTAGAACAGGAAGCCTGAGTTGGACTGTCCGTTGGGTTGTTGTTGTTACAGATTCAGCTACTCGGAACAAGTTCCAAGTAGCACGGGCTATGGTGAGCCCGTAAGATGTCCGTTTGGCTGGAGGGTGGTCCTTATAAGGCCAGCTCACCTGCTGCCAGATGTTGTTGTTTGTTGTTGTTAAAGATTTAGCTATTCAGGACGGAGTGTTCATGTAGCACGGGCTATGGTGAGCCCGTATGCTGCCAGATGTGCGATTCTGCCTAAATTACAGTACGACATTTGGCCTGCTGTTATACTTTTGCACTTATCACCGAATGATGATTACAGTTGTGGATAATTAAAATGAATATTTTTAAATCTCTGATTAGGTTAGGTGGGAATGGTCAACCCGTTTTCGCAAATTCGTAAAGTCAATAATGACTTATTAACTACGTGCATAGGTGATATACTAAACATAATAGATAACCTTGAAAAGATTCATAGAAAACACCGACCTTACCTAACCTTGTTAGTATCTTAAGATAAGCATCTTATTGCTTCGTAATTACAATTATTACTTAACCTATACCTATTATAGGTTAGGTAATACTTGTAATTACGAAGCAATAAGATGCTTATTTTAAGATACTAACAAGGTTAGGTAAGGTCGGTGTTTTCTATGAATCTTTTTAAGGGTATCTATTATGTTAAGTATGTCACCTATGCACATATTTAATAAGTCAATATTGACTTATTAAATTTGCGAGAACGGGTTGCAATGGTACATATCCACCTAACATCAAAAACAGTACATATACAGGTAGAACGCTAAAGGCAGCATTGGTCATCTGGTGACGTCACACATAGTTGACCAGTCAGGTGCTGTGATACCTTGACACTTATATGCTAATGGCCAGCAATACCTTATCCCTATACTGAGGTCGCTTTTTGTGATGTCACTAAACAACAACAACCGGTCTGTAGAATGCATTTGTTTGTTATATAATAAGTTAGGTTAGGATGGTTTGATAGGGTTTATGAAATGAATAACAGAAAATAGGAGCAATGAGCGAAAACCCGAGCCAATGTAGCTAAGTATCGCCTATGATGTTACAGAGTACAGTTGAGGTATTGGGAGTGATTAAGAGTTCACACTTATGTGTGAACCTCCTTGGGTCCGCATTTAGCACGTTGGCGCCTCGCACCGCATTAGGGATGATAAGGTCAGAAAAGAAGGTAACTGCAGAAGGCCTTATTTCAAAACATGAGAGGCTTGCTTTACTGAATGAGTATTTTGATTTGTTATATGCTACAGTAAGGTGTGTGAGGCATGTTTTTGAGAGAATGTGAGATGCGCATATATATTTTCGCACGTGCAAATACATTTATGCATTTATACAGTAATATTGGATTACTACTGAAATCACATTAAAGTCACCACGCCTGGCAGGGGACTGTTTTCATACAAATGGATGATAGTGGGTTTTCATTTTTATTTGCCCTAAGTCTGATCACCTCACCGACTTCGGTCTCCTTGTAGGGACAAACTATTGCCATCGATTCATTGGTAGCCCTACTAAATATCAGGGCATAACCATGCTAAATTCTGCAGGAGGTAAATTACTCTCAGGCCCAGTATCAAGCCTGAGGAGACCTATGGCTGCAGATAAACAATACTAGTAGAAATCTAAATTTGTCAGCTGATTATATTTCTCCAGTAGCATTATACTAAGGAGATTACAGCTGACTATACCAACAGAGGTTGATGTTAGTATCATCATTTAAAGCTGAAGATGAGTTCATGAGGCCTCAGTGGCAAATCAGTGAACAGTAGCCTAAACAGCTACAAGTCACTGCGACCAATGTCACTGAACCCACTGCAGTCTCAGAACCATACTTTACTTTAATGATGAGCTATTCAATCTTCTGAATCAATTAACTAAATTAAACCCCAATAAATCTGATCACTGATTTGATACATTTATTATTTAATCAAGATGTATTCCATGGGCCTCAGTGTTTATATATCAGTGACCAGTTACCTGAACAAACTTCAAGTTATATCTAATGCCACTGATCTCACTGCAGTCCCTGAATCATACTTGACAGTAGTACTTGATCACATTCAGTCTTCTGGGTTAAATAATATGTAATTAGGCTTGAATTTTAGCCTTTCAAGAGTTAACAGGGAAATGAAATCGCATTAGACTTCTAACCCCTGCAACTCTAGTATGGGACATCCGTCCTGTACGAACAAACGCACAAATGTGTGATTACTAACTACTAACATCAAATTAATCTAATACCCTAATTCGAAGGAGGAGTATCGGTGTTCGTCTGTTCTAAATAGGACTTCGATCTGTGAGCAGCCCCCGGGGAATTATGTCGGAAAATCCGACACCATTTAATAATATCATACAGGCAGATAATATTGCTGTGTTGTATAAACAAGTTAACCCATAGAAAATGTAACTTGTAGTGGAATTTCCGTGTATAGAAAACGGGATATCATTACCACATACTATTATAAATTCACCACCTATTATGGTGGGAATTATTCTTAAATACATTAGTCTCTGGACTTTACCATCATAAAAACATCTCATATAAATTAACTTAATTATCAAAATTAAAATAGAGTAAATGTAACCCTTCTATCACTTACTGTCATCTGGACAATGTAGGCCAGTAGCGTCAGTGAGGAGGGAGTGGTCAGCCATTGTTATTGTACTTAGACCACAGAGGCTCACAGGAGCAAATACGGCTCCTGTTAATTTGACTTGGACGAAGTGTTATGGAAACCAAAGGTGTACCATCATCAACACGCTGTCAACAAATACAAGTTAAGTGTTCTGCCGAAACCCATTTATCTATCATTTATAGCCATTAATGTCATTAGATAGGGGCGAGCTGGTTAGAATACGAACTGCCTCTTAATAAAAGGTAATTAAGCCTAGGTCTTTATGGTTCAATGTACAGTGTTTTCTCTGATATAGCTGTCATATATTAGGATTCTGGCTTTAGCTAGCGCCCTTTTGACAGGTCAAGACGAGGAAGCATGCTTTGTGTACCAGTTACTGGGTGATGTCAAGCTGACAATTTTCCTCAAAGAGGAAAATTCGATGTCTACTTCCTAGTTATATCTGGTGGACTAAGGCCTGCTGTACAATAAGATAAGGAACCTCTTCAATGTTTAACAATATATGTAGTTTAATACTGTAGTATGATTGGCTACATATATATAAATTCAATATAAACCCCCCCCTAATGTATAGAGGATCGATTTGTGAGATTATTGCAGAAATACAGTCCACTTAACATCATACAAATTGCTATCGAAGTATACAAATTAACGTAAATATAAATTCTATATAAATTCATATAAATTAAATAAATATAAATCTCACAGGTCGGTTCCCACAACTACCCTTCTCCACCTTCTCTACCCTGCCCCACCTTCCCTACAATTCACCACCTTGCCTACCCTTCACCACCTTCCCTACCCTTCACCACCTTCCCTATCCTTCACCACCATCCCTACCATTCACCACCTTCCCTACCCTTCACCACTTTCATTACCCTTCACCACTTTCACTACCCTTCACCATCTTCCCTACCCTTTACCACTTTCACTACCCTTCACCACCTTCCCTACCCTTCACCACTTTCACTACCCTTCACCATCTTCCCTATCCTTCACCACCTTCCCTACCCTTCACCACTTTCACTACCCTTCACCACTTTCACTACCCTTCACCATCTTCCCTACCCTTTACCACTTTCACTACCCTTCACCACCTTGCCTACCCTTCACCACCTTCCCTACCCTTCACCACTTTCACTACCCTTCACCATTTTCCCTATCCTTCACCACCTTCCCTACCCTTCTCCACCTTCTCTACCCTTCCCCCACCTTCCCTACCCTTCACCACCTTCACTACCCTTCACCAACTTCACTACCCTTGACCACCTTCCCTTCCCTTTGCCACCTTCACTACCCTTCACCACCGTCCCTACCAATCACCACTATCCTTACTCATCAACACCTTCACTGCAATTCACCACCTTCCCTACCCTTAACCACATTCCCTTCCCTTCACCACATTCCCTACCCTTCACCACCTTTTCTATCCTTCACCACTTTCCCAGCCCTTCACCACCTTCCCTAACCCTTCACCACCTTCCCTATCCTTCACCACCTTCCCTGCCTCTCACCACCTTCACTACCCTTCACCACCTTCAGTACCCTTCAACACCTTCACTACCCTTCAACACCTTCCCTGCCCCTCAACACCTTCACTACCCTTCACCACCTTCACTACCCTTCACCACCTTCCCTGCCCCTCACCACCTTCACTACCCTTCAACACCTTCACTACCCTTCACCACCTTCACTACCCTTCACCACCTTCCCTTCCCTTCACCTCCTTCCCCACCCTTCACCGTCTTCCCTACTCTTCATTACCATCAGGTGGGTTTCAGGTGAATTTGGCCAGTCACAGATTTGGAATTAAGGAATTCTTATGAGGAGAATAATTTCTGAGATCTTAGAAGTTCGTTAAGAGATCCTATGATGAAAATAATGTCATAGAAGTTTGTTAAGAGATCTTATGGGAGAAATTCAAATTTCAGAGTTCATACCAAGAATAAACAGATATTTAGGCCGTATATGATTAAGTAGAAATTCTTACTTAGAAACGAGTACAACTATATAACTGAATCATTACCCTGCCATCCCCCTTCCTTCCCAAACCCCTGCATCTCGTGCTCCTACCTCACACCCCCTCCCTCCCCCTTACCCCCCAACCCCCCGCATCACCTGTGTTTACTTTACACCGCCAGCCAGACGCCGCCTACAAGTCACCTCCGTAATCTTATCTTATCTTCTCTGTAATATCTGGACTGTCCCTCCCCCCTCTCTCTACCTGTTACAGTACCCCCTTCTCCTTTCATATTGTTCATTCTTCGTAATTCCCTACAGCTATTTTATACATCATTATGTTTGTTCCTTTTCATTAAACCAGTCAGTTTTACACAAATCAACCGAGTCGTCTCAATGTAATCTTTAATACTTAAGTTGGCTATGAGGTTACCTAAGCCGCCCCGAGGCATTCAACACCTGATTACCTGCCTCCGCCATCCGCCAGTCATTGTCGGCGTTCACCACCGTAATAATTTATATATATACATTAGGCGTTAATAAAACATATTTATTTATTTTATATTTTATTTAGTCATCTAATTTAGTGTACACAATTTATAATAAACGAGCTTTAATCCCAGTATTCGCCAAAACAATCTCGCTAATAATAAAAAAAGCCAAAACGCTCACTCAGGGGCACACTAAAGTTATTACGCTCATTCAGGGGCCCCTCAGACCGCCTAAGGCCTAAGTCTAAGAGGCCTGCACTCTCAGTCAACATTCAATCATCAACCCGTTCACAAGATCCTCCAGCCTGCTTGCATCTCCCTTCAACATCATGGAGTGTCCTTTGTGTCTATCTCCTCTCAACAACGAAATCGGGCATGTGTGCCAAACAAGGTGCATAACATACTTAGCTGAGATGTCCAGCTGAGATGTCCATCAAGGCTCTTCAAGAATGCAGACTTTACTGTGTAGGATGCAACGGGCCTACACCACCGGAACATTTTGACGTAACCTGTACTAGCTGTGGACAACTCTATTGTGCAAATCGTAAGTACCGCTTTTCTCTTAAATTCAATAAACTTTCAAAGAAATATATATCTGAAACACACATACATACAGACAACCCATTTATATATAATATTTCATTTCAGTTCATGGTTCTACTTCCTGCCCGTACTGTCGTTGGTCCGCTAACCAGGAACCTCCCACAGAAGCCAGAAACGTCATCGAACCTACTCCCAAACGCCGTCGCATCATAAATAACCGTACGTTTTCACAATATTTTTTCGTAATTTAAAAAGTTAATAATTGTATATTTTAACAAGTGTATAAACAAGTAATATGTACTCATACAGAAAATGTTTCCATTACAGGAGTTCCTATTCGTGATCAAGAGAATCTCATACTTGGTGGAATCAACAACCCAGCTCGTAAGTATTATTATTATTTATCTGTAATTCAGTTTTCCTCTTATATTAGACTTTGTTTTTTCCTCTTAGTGATTCAAAATTCAGTTTTTCCTCTTATTTAGACGTTATTTTCTTCTTAAAGTTACAAACATTGTTTTCCTATTAAGGTTTCAAATCCTCTTAATGTTTTCAAATTTGTTTCCTCTTAATGTTTATTCATTGCTAATATTATATTACAGAATCGCCCCTGGATTCAACCCAACCCTCTGAGTGGAGCACGCCTGTACGCAGTCAACCCCAGCTGTCACAGGAGCTAGAAGAAGATGCACCAGACGGTAACCTGCAGGCTTCCTCAGATGAAGAAGACAATCAACCCCCTGTTCATGACATATCAGATGAAGAAGAAGTCAACGCTCCAGATTCCCCAGAGATAGATAACATAGTTCAAGTTGTTCCACGAGTGCTAGAAGTTATAGATCATTTCGAAGGTGCATTCTCGAGACATTCAATCTCCATTCCCGGCCATTTAGACGCAGACCCAAGTGTGTATATAAATACGTATAGGGAATTTTTTATAGAATATATAGACAATCAGTTCAGACAAATACAGGAAGAATTCCCTCCCTCATTTCATATTTACCCAGACATAAGCCTAATTTTGCAAAAACTTAATCATGCCAATCGTTATGAAATATTAGATGAAGTATTTTCAATTAGGGGCGAAACTCAGACTGTTACACAGGAAGAAGTAGAAGTGCTCGTTAATTCTTGGGTTGACGAAATGTCCGCTAAAATTGACGATTGTCTAAAAAACGTTCAGTCTTCGAGTGTAGGAATTCATTCCATGTCAGGCTTTGCTATTAATTTTTCGCATATCCGCCACCCTATGCACCTCGAATCTTATGTACCATATCCTGCTAAATTAAAGGGTGGCGAGTCAATTTTCAACCCCGAAAGCGAAGGAGATGAGTGTTTGTTGCAGTGCATTGCAGCATATAAAAACTTAGCACTAGGTAGGACTATGAATAACGTTAGACATCATTACAAAAGCATTCAATGGTGTAGAAGATTCGTAGTATGGGCCGATGAAATCAGATTCCCCGTATCATTTAATAATCTTAAGAAAATAGAGAAGCTTAACAAAATTTCTATTTATATTTATACAGTAACTCATGAAAGTAACAGATACTATCTTAGTTTAGCTAGGAAAAGCCGGGAAAAGTATGTCGATAAAGTCCTTTTGTTGTTATTGGAAGGCAAGCATCTCTGTCTTATCAAGGACTTTGATAAATATGCAAAGAATATTAACCATAACAATAATAGAATTCCTAACACACATAAATTCTGCCGTATTTGCCTTTTGCATGCTCCCCCAGATGAGATTCAGGCTCATGAAGAGTCATGCACTGTATCCCAAGTATTTTCGTTCTATAATCCTAATGAGAAAATAATTTTTAAAAATTATGGTAGGACCTATAGCCCGACTCACACCGCCTATTACGACTTCGAATGTCTTTTAGATCGTCAAAATCCGCGGTGTGGTAGAATGTAAGCATAAAGCAATTGCTTATGCCTACATGATTTTAGACAGGGAATTAAATGTTGTAAAAACGTATTCATACGTAGGTCCAGACGCAGTTAATCATTTTATTACAAAGCTAGAAGCCTCATGGAAAGCTATTTATGCTCAGCTCCCCAACTTCCCTAAGAACTTGTCTAGAGAACAGGAAAGAATGTTTCAAAGACAAAATACGTGTCAATTGTGTCATCAAAATTTCAAGAATAAGAAAGATAAACATAGACATCATAATCATGCTATTCAAGAAATTAATTACTTAGGTGCTTATTGTGCTCGTTGCAATTTACACTGTAAAAATGCTCGTAGATATTTAACCACATTTTCCCATAATGCAGCCTATGATTTTGGAATTATACTTAAAGAACTGCCCAAAAATCCTCACCGCGATGTAGAAATTCTAACCAAGGAAGGTTTGAAATTTATGCAAGTCATCATAGGTGAACTTAAATTCCTAGATAGCTTAGCTCTCCTTAACGGGTCATTAGGAACCTTAGCAAAAGAGCACGTTGCCAGTAAGAAATCCACCAAGTATACTGAACACATATTAAATGGCGTATCCGATGAGGCTAAAGCTCTGTTAATTAAAGGTAAACAAAGCCTATGTTATGATTATATTTCTTCCATGGACGTGTTAGACGAACCTCAGCTCCCGTCGACAGATAAGTTCTACAATGTTTTACATGACGCTCCACTGTCTGAAGAAGATTATAACAATGCTCTTAAAGTATTTAATTTAGGGAACTGTACAAACATCAAGGATTACCTCATGTTATATTTAAAAGTTGATGTAGGAATGTTAGTTGAAATATTTACACTTTGGCGCACATCACTGAAAGAAATTTATGAACTAGATATTGTTTTCTATGTATCACTTCCTAGTTACGCTTGGGACGCGTTCTTATTTAAATCTAAAGTTGTACTTGACTATGTGTATGATCAGAATGTATATGATTTGTTGAGAAGGAATCTTAGAGGGAGGATTCACATCTTCCATAAGACAATTTACACAGGCTGTTAACGAGCACACTGCATCTAACCCCAGCTCTGATGACGATACTCACATTTTGTACCTTGACTTCAATAGCCTGTATGCTGAGTGCATGACTGAGTTACTTCCCCAGGGAGGGATTAGACAATTAACTGACTTTGAGCGGGATACCTTATTAGGGCAAGAGTTACAACATATTCCCTGTGATCAAGACAAAGGCTATTGGATTTTATGCGATACGAAACATGTATCTCCCAAGGTAGCTAGGTATACTGATGATCTGCCCCTTGTACTGTCTCATACTAATATAACTGAGGAGTTTTTGTCAGAGTACAGTAAGAAAACCCTTAATGGTGAAAAACGTAAGCTCCCACCTAAAAATACTAAATTAATTGCATCCCACTTGCCCCAAAACAACTACTTAGTGAGCCTTGATTTCCTGCAATTGCTATTAAAACTAGGACTAGAAGTTGAACGAGTAAAAATAATCTATGAATTTAAACAGGCTCCCTATTTAAGAGATTTTATTTCAACAAACATTCGAGAACGTGCCAATACTACCTGTGAAGTTAAGGGAAAAGCTTTAAACTCATAAGTAATAGTCTATACGGGAAATCAATTACCAGTATTTCTAGATATGCTAATACCGACCATCAAGTAACGACAAAACACTCATTCTTAACTCATGCAAGAAACCCTTTGTATAAACGAGCTATCTCTTTAGGTCCAGATAGGGTTCTCTGTACAGCAATGAAAGACATCCTTAAAGTTACCACTCCTTCTTACATGGGATATCAGATCTTGCAGATAGCCAAGAGGCGTTTACATTAGTTCTGGTATAATGTAGTTAAATCCCATTATGGGGAGAGAGCTAGACTAATTTATACGGATACAGACTCATTCATATTCACTCTTGCCTGTAAAGATGTTTTCCAAGAAATGACAAAAGCTCCTCTAGTAGATTATATGGATTTCAGTAATTTTGACAAAGAGCATCCCATGTATTCTGCTACTCGCAAAGGTGAACTAGGACTCCTCAAGTCAGAAGTAAAGCAGAAAATTATAACTGAATTCATTGCACTCAAGCCTAAAACTTATTCTCTCCTAACCCTTGATAATGAACATTTATGTAAATGTAAAGGGATTCCTTATCACCAACAAAAGAAAATAACACATGCATCTTTTCAGAACACATAAGAGACAAATACAACTTTTAATTTTGTATCCCAATCCATTCGTAATGTTAACGGGCAGATATGCACGTGTAAAACAACTAAGCGCGGCCTGTCTGCTTTTGATGACAAGAGGCACCTCATTAGTCCCACAGAGTCATTAGCTTATGGTCACCCAGACATTCCAGAGCGTGAGGTACAGGAAGAGGTGCAGGTAGAGGATCCCGTAATTGTAGATAATCCCCAACCAAGACGTCCATTATTCCCCATTTTTAATCTTTGGGATAAGAGGGATAGAGTCGCTCGGCAATTGTTCCCTAATAACAACTAAGTCTATGCTACTATATTGTCTATGTATGTCTGTATTATCTATAACTATATAGATGTCTATGTTATTTTGATATTGTATTGGCTATGATTTGTTACTGTATTTGATATGAAAATGACTATGATTTAAATGGTTAATTGTTACTGTATTGTCTATGTCTATGATTTAATGTCTATGATTTGTTACTGTACTTGAGAATCGACTTGAGAATGGTCCAGGACGGACCGAAACGTCGTCATCCCTTCAATTTCTAGTGTGTGGTCTGGTCAACATACTTCAGCCACGTTATTGTGACTCATCGCCTGCATTTGTTACTGTATTTAATATGAAAATGACTATGTTCAAATGTCTATGATTTAATGGCTATGTTATTTTGTTATTGTATTGGCTATAATTTGTTACTGTATTAGATATGAAAATGACTATGTTCAAATGGTTATTTGATACTGTATTGGATATGTTCAAATGTCTATGTCTATGATTTAATGGCTATGTTACTGTGTTGTATAATTAAAAATGTCTATGATTTTGTTACTGTATTAGCTAAGAAAATGTCTAATGAAAATGACTATGTTCAAATGTCTATGATTTAATGGCTATGTTATTTTAATACTGTATTGTCTATGTCTATGTCTATGATTTGTTACTGTATTGGATATGTTCAAATGTCTATGGCTGTGACTATGTTCAAATGTCTATGATTTATTGGCTATGTTATCTTTTAAGAATAAAACTCGTATGTACATTTTGTTTAAATACTCCTTTCATTATATATTTGTAGTTAGTCTATTGAATACCAGCATCATGGAAGGGCAGAAAAAAGTTATTACTGAAACCCAGTTGAATATATTTAGTGAACCATCAAGAATTATTATTGCTGGATTTTCAAATGGTGGGAAGAGCTATTTATGTTCTAAAATGATAGAGAAATATCAGCAGAACTTTGCTAAAATAATTATCTGTGGAAGCGGGTATAAAGAGTTGAGAACTAATCCACTCATTAGACATAAGATATCTTTTTACTCTGAAATTGTAAACCCTCTAGACGATCGTGATCCAGAGGACACATCTCATATATTAGTTGTTTATGATGACTTGTATGTTGAATCTACAAACTCTAAAATAGTAAGTGATATTTACTAGGGGACGGCATGAGAACATCTCTGTTATTTTTATAACCCAAAATATATTTTTCAGTGGGAAATTTTCTAGATCTATAAGTTTAAATGCATCTCATTTTATTCTGCTTAAATCAAGAGACTTGTCCCAGATAGAAACATTAGGCAGACAAATATTCGGAAAACAAGATCCCAAGAAATTTTTAGATATATATAAGAAAGTGATTTCTCGACAGTATGGGTATTTACTTGTTCACTTGGACGTTAAAACTCCTGAATCCATAATATTTAGGGGAAATATTGTAAATGAACCCCCTTATGAAATAGTGTATCAATGGTGAACATTACACAAACTCTTAATAAGATATACAATGACCCCAAGTCCATAGGTGGGTTAGGTGGTGTTTTAAAATTGTATAAGGCTGCAAAGAAAACAATTCCTGAATTAATTATAAAAGATGTGAAAGATTATTTAAAAACGCCTAATGCATGTACCTTACATCTATTAAAAACACGTAAATTTAAGTGAAGACGTATCTTAGCACCTAGACCTAAAGCTTTCTTTACCAGTGACTTGGCTGATATGACATTGTTAGCTAAGCACAACAATGATATTAAATATTTATTAGTTTGTGTTGATATATTTTCAAGGTTTGCACACGTAGTGAATCCACTAAATCAGGTCAGAGTGTAAGTGAAGCCATGAAAGCTATTCTGGATTTACCTTCATCAAAAGGTGTAAGGCAGCTTAACACTGATAAGGGCGGTGAATTCTATAATAAATATATGAAACGATTGTTAGACAGTAAAAACATTGAACTGTACAGTGTATTTTCTCAGGAAACTAAAGCCAGCATTGCAGAGAGATTTATAAGAACATTGAAAACTAAGATATATAAATATTTAACGGCATACAATACCTTAACCTATATAAATGTCTTGCCTGATATGGTTCAAACATAAAATAGAACACCACATAGAGGATTAAAGGGGAAAATACCTATTGATGCACATGCTTTATCTTCGCCTCAAGATGTGACTAGGCAGTTTAAGCTCATGTATAAAGGAGAGCAGCAGACTAAGCCGCGCATCAGTAATCATCTGTCTGTGGGAGATACAGTACGGCTTGCCTTATCTAATCGTATTTCAAAGTTCAAAAGAGGTTTTCATCAGCAGAACACTAAGGAAATATTTACTATTGCTCAAATTGAAACTCAACAACCCATACATTTATATTATCTAAAGGACTTAAATAATAGACTTATAGAAGGCGGGTTTTATAGAGAAGAGCTGACTCCCACCTACTTGTCAGATACGTTTGAAATTGAGAGAATTATAAGTAAACGTAAAGTTGGTAATACTACTTTATATAAAGTTAGATACGTCTGTTACGACAGTTCATTTGATCAGTGGGTGAATTCAGATGACGTGAAGAAACTATGAAGAAGCAGCCCTTAGTTAGCAAGTATTGTGGATTTATTGAACTATTAGCTAGATTAGGTTATAATTCTAGGAAAAAGTTAATTAAGACTCTTAAAAAGGAACATATACTTTGCCTATCTGAAATATTTAATAATTTCTTAAAAAATAAAATTGAAGTTGGGGAGCCTATTTTAAAGAGACTTTCTAAATATAGAGCTCTACTCCATACATTAGCCTGTAAGAAGAAGGCTATTTCACTCAAGAAAGACATATTAACGAGTAAAAGAGGAGGTAATTTATTGGGCATTTTACTTCCCATAGCTATAAATTTTATTTCAAGGCTATTTAATAAGGAATAATGAAAGAATTCTATCTTGTACCACGCAAAGCTATTGATCAACAGAAGCCTACAGCGGTACGTGTTGAGAAGCCTACGACAGTTAGAACAAATCCTGTTATACATCACTTGATAGACTTGAGATTAAAGCTTAAGGATTATGATTTTGCAGTCTCCTTGTTAAATTATTTTATTCCAACTGGACTTGTAAAGTGGGATGAGGAAGGGAACATTACATCGCCAGTTACTGGGCTCAATATTGTTGACGACGTTATAGGCAGGATGTGCACTCCGAAATTGTTATTCCCAAAAGATAAATTGCCCATAGCCAAGTTGTTTTTTTCTTTGACCTCTACACCTAAGAATTTATTTAGAAATGTAGATGCGAAAAATCAAGTGTTTTCTCCTCCGAGTTTGAAGAGGAAGATCAAGGCTGGAGATGAAGGAGAGTCTACCTGGATACCATATTAAGGTGAGTTTCTGTTTATTTTTATCATTTACTAATAGACTACAGGATGGATAGTTACGTTATATATGCAGCAAGTAACTCAGATACTGACGCATTTAAAAATAATGCTCCCAATGCTTTTGAAAATAGATTACATAATCAGCTGCCTTTAGACCCCAATAAAGCTTATGAAGTGTGCCTGAAGAATATATTCCTGCCTCCATCTTATTTTGCTGTTATGAGGAATGACCCGGAAAGTCTTATTTCAGTTCAACTTCTAGTGTCTAATAAAAATTTATCTGATTTGAGTACTGTGAATACATCTTTCACTTTAAAGTCAGATATTTTAGCGAGTGATAATTGCATAGAGCTAACGACTATTTTAAATAGAGAAATTTCAACTGTATTTTTAAAAGGTTCACTGAGTTTTATAGGATCCATACTTAATTATAATTTCCCAGACCATGGGGGCATTTATATGAAATATGATTCGAGTATTAATCGAATTAAGTTTAATGCAGCATTTAGTGAGTTGTTAAAATTATTTATTACAAAGGATGGTAAATTGATTGTTCGAATTTCTTTATCTTTTGGTCGAAATATATGTAAAGTTATTGGAGCTGAAGTAGGTAAAGTCTATGATATCTTTATTATGAATAAAATACCTAATAACAGGATAACTGTACAAGATACATGCTATTATCATCCTAGGCCAGGAGGCCGTATAGATTTCTTTTGTGTATATTGTGATAAGGTGCAGCCCACCATGTTTGGTAATCAGATTGTAAATATCTTGGATGTTGTTTCGTTTCAAAGTAATGTAACACACAGGAAATTATATAAACCTTTAAATACGACTAATATTGACAGTATCAGTATTAAATTAACAGATCAAGATGGGGAGCCTGTATATTTTGAAAAGGAAGGATGTACGATTGCAGTATTACATATTAGACCCGTTGATATATAATGGTAAAGAGATGATAGAGTTTATCATTCTCTCCTGACACGTTTAAACATGAGGGTCGGGTTTGTACAGCAGTCCGTTGACGAGGTTGGGCGATTTATCGCACCTCGAGAGAAGAGAGGTGGAGCACTTGTGCGATATTACTGTTTTTGATAGAAGACATTTAAGAGGAGGTGGAATATTAAGTTTCTTAACTGGTCTAGCTCGTAGAGCAACTCCTTTCCTATTAGAAACTATTATGCCAGCTGCATTGACAATGGGACAGAATGTTTTGCAGGATATAAATGCAGGCCAAGGTACTTTGAAAGATTCATTTAGAAAACGTGGTATAGAAACATTAAAAGGTATAGGTCCTAAATTGATAGCAGGTGGACGAATAACAAAAAGAAAAACGAAAAGACCTGCCTATATAAAGAAAATGGATAGATATAAAGACGTGTTTTCATAAAACAGTACTAGTTGTATGCTAGATGCAGACATGATGAGTGTAAATGCTCCTAGTGCAGCATTGCAAGTTCCTTTAGAAAATTATACAGCCGCTATAAGTGATGGCTTTCCTAAAGTTAGTCCTCATAGAATGGTTGAAAGTACGATATTTTCAAGACAAACACAAGATATTTTACCTGTGAATTCAAGTATTAACAATAAATTTAAAGATTCTTATATTGAATTCCGTATCCCAGGAGTTAAGGGTCAATTTATTGATCTTTCGAGCCTGACGTTAGAACTGATGGTTGAATTAACGGGACCTGACGGAATTACGGCTTTAGCGGATATTAAAAATGCATCAATAGTTAATGGCTTATCCCAGATAATGTTTAAAGCTGTAACTGTTTATTTAAATGAGCAAGTGGTGGAAACTAATTCACTATTTTCATATTTATCATATAAAAGCTAATGACAACGCTTTCTGAATGTAAAGCTGAAAGATTTAAAGAACTAACGTATTTTTATAATGATGTTTTTCCTGAAAAATATGACGCAGATTATTTTAAGAATGCCTCAGAAGACCTTAAATCTAGATTTGTAAAGTTAAAAACTGAGGGAGTAAATTGTTGCTTTAAACTGCTATTGGACATTACAACTTTGAGCGAATATCTTTTGGATGGAATTGATATTCGTTTGAGATTAGAACTTAACAGTGATCCATGTGTTATAAACAGTATTGAATCTGGATACAAGTTTAACATTAAACTAGCTAGAATGTGGATTGATCGGATAACTCCGTTCGCATCTGGATTGGAGGCTATTAATAGAGCTCTGGCTGAACAAAATACGCCAGTTACATATACGTTTGATAAGACACTCCACAAGACGTTCATTCTTGGGAATAGGCAGCAGAGATTAAGTATTGACCAGCCATGGGGAGCATTATCCCGGATAAAATATTTATTATGGTGACAGATATGGAAGCAATATCCGGAGCGTATATGCTTAATCCACTTTATTTCGATCACTGCGATTTATCTAATGTATATATTACACGCGATGGGACAAATATATTTAATATAACTTGCAAGTTCCCAAATAAATGTTCGAAACTATACTACGAGACTCAAATACAGTGGGCTTTAACGCATGTAATACTTTGGCATATAATTCATTTATAAAAGGACGAACGTTTCTGGCATTTAGACTAACGCCTGAGGAATTGAGAGATACCCTTCCTATAGAGGCTTCGGGCAAATTGAGAATTACCTTAAAATTTGCTGTTCCAGTGAAATCAAATGAAGTTATTATTTTATTTGGAAATACAACGGGAGTATTGAGAATTTATTCTGATTGAAGAGTTTTGTGCGATACGAGAGCATGAACTGCAAACAAATTAATATGGCATTGAACAATATGACGGGCAATAAAGCTGAATATATTGGTTGCTATTTAGCGACGGATATATATAGAATAATGAACCAAATACGGGATAGTCCGATTATGTTTATAATAAATACCTTAGGAAGAGACTCTAAGGAAGTAATGGGCCCACTGGACTGCTGTATATAAATCTAAACAGAAAATAGTTATACTCGATTCTTATGGAATAAATGTGTATTCGCCTTACATTTCGGAGTTTTTAAATTATTATAAAGACTGAGATGTATACAAGTTTACAGATCGACTTCAGAGTTTAAATACATACGTATGTGGACTATATGCGATGTTTTTCTGTTATCATCTTTCAAACAAGGATCTAAAAACTGCATTAAAGCTATTTGAAACTAGTTTTACTTACGGAGATTATATGCAGAATGATAGGAATGTAATGAGGCTTTATTTAATCTTATGCTTTATTTAAAAATATGCCGAGTTGCTATGAAACGCTGTGTTACGATAAGAGCGATATTTGTTGGAAAATGTGCTTGGAGACAACGGATTAAATGAGGCTATAACCAAATTAACTAACGGAAATGGTGAGTACATTTTGTTCTGAGGTTTTATGTGTTTGATGAATATTGTACATGTGTAAACGTTATCTAAAACTGTTATTCTTTATTTACAGAGATGAGGAGTGAATACGACAGATATTATACAAGCGGATTGAGGAGCGAGCTTCTTAGAACTTCAGGATAAATGAGTCGTTTATTATAAATTGTGTAAACTAAACTAAAATTAGATGAATAAATAAAATATAAATAAATAAATATATATGTTTTATTAACGCCTTATGTATATATATAAATTATTACGGTGGTGAACGCCGACAATGACTGGCGGATGGCGCAGGCAGGTAATCAGGTGTTGAATGCCTCGGGGCGGCTTAGGTAACCTCATAGCCAACTTAAGTATTAAAGGTTACATTGAGACGACTCGGTTGATTTGTGTAAAACTGACTGGTTTAATGAAAAGGAACAAACATAACGATGTATAAAATAGCTGTAAGGAATTACGAAGAATGAACAATATGAAAGGAGAGGAGGGTACTGAAACAGGTAGAGAGAGGGGGGAGGGACGGTCCAGATATTACGGAGAAGATAAGACAAGATTACGGAGGTGACCTGTACGCGGCGTCTGGCTGGCGGTGTAAAGTAAACAAAGGTGATGTGGGGGTTGGGAGGTATGGGGGAGAGAGGGGGTGTGAGGAAGGAGCAGGAGATGCAGGGGGTTGGGAGGGAAGGGGGATGGCAGGGTAATGATTCAGTTACATAGTTGTACTCGTTTCTAAGTAAGAATTTCTACTTAATCATATACGGCCTAAATATCTGTTTATTTTTGGTATGAACTCTGAAATTTGAATTTCTCCCATAAGATCTCTTAACAAACTTCTATGACATTATTTTCATCGTAGGATCTCTTAACGAAATTCTAAGATCTCAGAAATTATTTTCCTCATAAGAATTCCTTAATTCCAAATCTGTGACTGGCCAAATTCACCTGAAACCCCTGACGGTCCTCGGAGGATTTAAAAAAAAAATCCTCTGTGGACCGTCATCCCTACTACTCTTCCCTACCCTTCACCTCCTTCCCCACCCTTCACCACCTTCCCTACCCTTCACCTCCTTCCACACCCTTCACTACCTTCCCTACCCTTTACCACCTTCCCTACCCTTCACCACCTTCCCTTCCCTTCACCACCTTCACTACTTTCCCTGCCCTTCACCACCTTAGCCCTTCCCTTCATCACCTTCCCTACCCTTCATCACCTTCCCTTCCCTTCACCACCTTCACTACCTTTCCCTACCCTTCACCTCCTTCCCCACCCTTCACCACCTTCCCTACCCTTCACCTCCTTCCACACCCTTCACTACCTTCCCTACCCTTTACCACCTTCCCTACCCTTCACCACCTTCCCTTCCCTTCACCACCTTCACTACTTTCCCTGCCCTTCACCACCTTAGCCCTTCCCTTCATCACCTTCCCTACCCTTCATCACCTTCCCTTCCCTTCACCACCTTCACTACCTTTCCCTACCCTTCACCTCCTTCCCCACCCTTCACCACCTTCCCTACCCTTCACCTCCTTCCACACCCTTCACTACCTTCCCTACCCTTTACCACCTTCCCTACCCTTCACCACCTTCCCTTCCCTTCACCACCTTCACTACTTTCCCTGCCCTTCACCACCTTAGCCCTTCCCTTCATCACCTTCCCTACCCTTCATCACCTTCCCTTCCCTTCACCACCTTCACTACCTTTCCCTACCCTTCACCACTGTCACTACCCTTCACCACCTTCTCTACCCTTCACCACCATCACTACCCTTCACCACCCTCCCAACCCCTCACTACCTACCTTACCCTTCACCACCTTCCCTACCCTTCACCACCTTCACTACCCTTCAACACCTTCCCTACCCTTCACCACCTTCCCTACCCTTCACCACCTTCCCTACCCTTCACCACCTTCCCTTCCCGTCACCACTTTCCCTACCCTTCACCACCTTCCCTACCCTTCACCACCTTCCCTACCCTTCATCACTTTTCCTTCCCTTCACCACCTTCACTACCTTTCCCCACCTTCCCTACCCTTCACCACTGTCACTACCCTTCACCACCTTCCCTACCCTTCACCACCTTCCCTACCCTTCACCTCCTTCCCTACCCTTAACCACCTTCCCTGATCCCTACCCTTCACCACCTTCCCTATCCTTCACCTCCTTCCCTACCCTTAACCACCTTCCCTGATCCCTACCCTTCACCACCATCATTACCCCTTCACCACCTTCCCAACCCCTCACTACCTACCTTACCCATCACCACCTTCCCTACCCTTCATCACCTTCCCTACCCTTAACCTCCTTCACTACCCTTCACCGCCTTCACTACCCTTCACCACCTTCCCTACCCTTCACCACCTTCCCTACCCTTCACCACCTTCCCTACCCTTAACCACCTTCCCTGATCTTCACCACCTTCCCTACCCTTCACCACCTTCCCTACCCTTCACCACCTTTACTACCCTTCACCACCTTTCCTATCCTTCACCTCCTTCCCTGCCCTTCACCACCTTCCCTACCCTTCACCACCTTCCCTACCCTTTACCACCTTCCCTACCCTTCACCACCTTCCCTTCTCTTCACCACCTTCACTACTTTCCCTGCCCTTCACCACCTTAGCCCTTCCCTTCACCACCTTAACTACCCTCCACTTCCGTCCCTACCCTTCCCCACCTTCCCTAACCTTGACCACTGTCACCACCAATCACCACCTTCCCTACCCTTCATTACCTTCACTACCCTTCACCACCTTCACTACCCTTCCCCACCTTCCCTACCCTTCACCACCGTCACTACCCTTCACCACCTTCCCTACCCTTCACCACCTTCCCTGCCCTTCACCACCTTCACTACCCTTCACCACCTTCACTACCCTTCCCCACCTTCCCTACCCTTCACCACCTTCCCTACCCTTCACCACCTTCCCTGCCCTTCACCACCTTCACTACCCTTCCCCACCTTCCCTACCCTTCCCCACCTTCCCTACCCTTCACCACCTTCCCTGCCCTTCACCACCTTCACTACCCTTCCCCACCTTCCCTACCCTTCCCCACCTTCCCTACCCTTCACCACCTTCCCTGCCCTTCACCACCTTCCCTACCCTTCACCACCTTCCCTACCCTTCACCACCTTCCCTACCCTTCACCACCTTCACTACCTTCACTACCCTTCACCACCTTCCCTACCCTTCCCCACCTTCCCTACCCTTCCCCACCTTCACTACCCTTCACCACCTTCCCTACCCTTCCCCACCTTCCCTACCCTTCACCACCTTCCCTGCCCTTCACCACCTTCCCTGCCCTTCCCCACCTTCACTACCCTTCACCACCCTCCCTACCCTTCCCCACCTTCCCTACCCTTCACCACCTTCACTACCTTCACTACCCTTCACCACCTTCCCTACCCTTCCCCACCTTCACTACCCTTCCCCACCTTCACTACCCTTCCCCACCTTCCCTACCCTTCACCACCCTCCCTACCCTTCCCCACCTTCACTACCCTTCACCACCGTCACTACCCTTCCCCACCTTCACTACCCTTCACCACCGTCACTACCCTTCACCACCGTCACTACCCTTCCCCACCTTCACTACCCTTCACCACCTTCACTACCCTTCCCCACCTTCACTACCCTTCACCACCTTCACTACCCTTCCCCACCTTCACTACCCTTCACCACCGTCACTACCCTTCACCACCTTCCCTACCCTTCACTACCTTCACTACCCTTCCCCACCTTCACTACCCTTCACCACCGTCACTACCCTTCACCACCTTCCCTACCCTTCACTACCTTCACTACCCTTCCCCACCTTCCCTACCCTTCACCACCGTCACTACCCTTCACTACCTTCACTACCCTTCACTACCTTCACTACCCTTCCCCACCTTCACTACCCTTCACCACCGTCACTACCCTTCACTACCTTCACTACCCTTCACTACCTTCACTACCCTTCCCCACCTTCACTACCCTTCACCACCGTCACTACCCTTCCCCACCTTCTCTACCCTTCACCACCGTCACTACCCTTCCCCACCTTCCCTACCCTTCACTACCTTCACTACCCTTCCCCACCTTCACTACCCTTCATCACCTTCCCTACCCTTCACCACCTTCCCTACCCTCGAGTCGAGTCGAGGTTGAGGGAGGGGAAAGACGTCCCGTGCGCGCTTTATTAAAATCGTGACATTAACTGGGATTTCTTAGGACTACTGCCATGGATTACTGATTACAGACATCACAAAGTGCATATTGACCCACTGGAAAATTGAAAACAGTCATTAACAATGGAACTTTGTGTTAAATAGAGAATAAACTGGGGACCTCGTTTGAGCCAGTGCACGAGATAGATTAGGGAGATAGATTAAGGAGACAGATTAGGGATATAGACTATCTCAGGAGATAGATTAGGGAGATAGACTATCTCAGGAGGTAGATTAGGTGTTACGTCCACACCCAGGTCTCTTTCTTGCGTCGTCACAGGTAAGCAGTTCCCCTTCATTGTGTACTGTTCCTTTGGTCCCCTATCACCTAGTCCCATTTCCATAACTTTACATTTGCTCGTGTTGAACTCCAGTAGCCATTTCTCTGACCATCTCTGCAACCTGTTCAAGTCCTGTTCAACCTGTGTGTGTGTGTGTGTGTGTACACATGTATTCACCTAGTTGTGCTTGCGGGGGTTGAGCTCTGCTCTGTCGGTCCGCCTCTCGACTGTCAATCAACTGTTATTAACTAGTATTTTTTCCCCCACCCCACACACACACCCAGGAAGCAGCCCGTGACAGCTGAATAACTCCCAGGTACCTATTTACTGCTAGGTAACAGGGGCATCAGGGTGAAAAAAACTCTGCCCATTGTTTCTCGCCGGCGCCGGGAATCGAACCCGGGACCACAGGATCACGCGTACCGCGTGCTGTCCGCTCAGCCACCGGCCCTGTGTGTGTGTGTTGTCATGATCTGATGCTCCTCAGCATCGCTGGAATCCATAGCCTGGCCAGAATGAATACTCGTCTAGGGTTAAGTAAAAGACTAGCCAAATTACTCCAGTTTACTGGGGCATATCAAACAGGTCACCGTAAAACAGCAGGAAACTAAAGTTCTCTACAAGTGATAATATATCACATTAATTCTGCCTTACTTAAAGCTCTTTGACATCATCAACAGACATTAACTGCATACCCTAGGACCGATCTGTGACCAGGCTCTATCCTGGTGCAGTGTTACACTAGCCCCTAGTGTGACATCACCAAACTCTATCCTGGCACAGTGGTACACTAGCCCCTAGTGTGACATCACCAGGCTCTATCCTGGCACAGTGGTACACTAGCCCCTAGTGTGACATCACCAGGCTCTATCCTGGCACAGTGGTACACTAGCCCCCAGTGTGATACAAGTCACAGGTGCAGGATGGTGGTGTCACGCTCATTAATGGGTGAGGAATCAATGTCACACCAAAGCGCAATAGCATTCACTTAAGATCCTCAGGTACCCACCACAATAATTATACATGAGATATCACCTCCCACCTGGCATAAATGATGTACGTCGGTAGTCTGATCCAGTACCTGGTTGATATCTGCTTGATGGGGTACTGGGAGTTCTTCTACTCCTCAAGCCCGGCCCAAGGCCAGGCTTGACTTATGAGTTTGGTCCACCAGGCTATTGCTTGGAGCGGCCCGCAGGCCCACATATCCACCACAGCCCGGTTGGTCCGGCATTCCTTGAAGAAAACCATCTAGTTTCCTCTTGAAGATGTCCACTGTCGTTCCGGCAATATTTCTTATGCTTGCTGGGAGGATGTTGAACAACCGTGGACCTCTGATGTTTATACAGTGTTTTCTGATTGTGCCTATGGCACCTCTGCTCTTCAATGGTTCTATTCTGCATTTTCTTCCATATCGTTCACTCCAGTACGTTGTTATTTTACTGTGTAGATTTGAGACCTGAACCTCCAGTATTTTCCATGTGTATATTATTTGGTATCTCTCTCGTCTCCTTTCTAGTGAGTACATTTGTAGAGTTTTGAGACGATCCCAATAATTTAGGTGCTTTATCTCGTCTATGCATGCCGTATATGTTCTCTGTATTCCCTCTATTTCAGCAATCTCTCCTGCTCTGAAGGGAGAAGAGAGTACTGAGCAGTACTCAAGATGGGACAACATAAGTGACTTGAAGAGTGCAACCATTGTGATGGGATCCCTGGATTTGAAAGTTCTCGTAATCTATCCGATCATTCTCCTGACTGACGCGATATTTGCTTGGTTATGCTCCCTAAACGTTAGGTCCTCGGACATCATTATTCCCAAATCCTTTACATGCTGCTTGTAACGGGGTGCGTTTGTCAAAAACTTTTGTCATAGCTCTCTCAGAGGCCTGTTAAGAATTTAGTGGTGGTGGACCTTTAAATGTTGTCTAGTGAAATAATGATTGTACTTGAGCCTAGGACAAATCAAGGAGTAAGGTAAACAACCTAGTACAAAGACAAATTTATATGCAAAGACACACAAACATATTCAATAAAGTGATATCCTTACAATACATGGTCATTTAGTATTATTGAAAAGTCCCTAGCGGGCTCTAAGTACCTAAGGGTCACCGTCCCAAACCTGGAACCGTGCACATAGCCATCAACCCAGTGACACATAATTACACCTCTAGGAAACCTGGACTCACTCTTACAAACTTCTCCAAAGTCTTCATAACTACTCTACAATATCTTGCATCCCCGTTTAGATACAAAGGTAGGCTTATCTGACTGTAGACCGGAGAAAACCCGTCAAATAGCACGACCGCGTGCACGACACGACAGCGATACACCTCCCCTCAAGTCAAAATGGCGTCCACCTCTCTTGCGTCATCGCCCCTTAATACTGTATGCTTTACATTTGCAATCAAGTCCTTTATTGACTTTATTTACCATATTTCCCATGCATGCTTTTAGAACGAGTCCATTTTTCCCTCACTTAGTTAGGCTATTCCAGTTCACATTATTCCTGACAATATCCAGGTGAGAAGGTACTACTTTGCTGGGTGGCGTATTACCGGTAACTCGCGGCCTCCCTGAAATCAGCTGTAGATATTTTCTTATCAAAATTTCTCCATTGTGTCCACAAACATTTTATACTTGAAAATAACCTTCGCAGGAGGTAAGATTCGTAACACCCTCCAGTATTTTCCATATGTATATTATTTGGTATCTCTCTTCTGCTTTCTAGTGAGTACATTTGGAGAGCTTTGAGACGATCCCAATTATTTAGATGCTTTATCGCGTCTATGTATCCTGTATATGTTCTCTGTATTCCCTCTATTTCAGCAATATATCCTGCTCTGAAGGGGGAAGTGAGTACTGAGCAGTACTCAAGACGGAACAGCACAAGTGACTTGAAGAGTACAACCATTGTGATGGGATCCCTGGATTTGAAAGTTCTCGTAATCCATCCTATAATTTTTCTAGTTGACGCAATATTTGCTTGTTATGCTCCCTAAACGTCAGGTCGTCAGACATCATTATTCCCAAATACTTTACATGCTGCTTTCCTACTATGGGCAGACTTGATTGTGTTTTGTACCCTGTATTATGTTTAAGGTCCTCATTTTTGCCATACCTGAGTACCTGGAATTTATCTCTGTTAAACATCATGTTATTTTCTGCTGCCCAGTCAAAAACTTAATTAATATCCGCTTGAAGTTTTTCAATGTCTTCAGCCGAGGTAATTTTCATGCTGATTTTTGTGTTATCTGCAAAGGATGACACGAAGCTGTGACTTGTACTTTTGTCTATATCTGATATGAGAATAAGGAACAGCAGTGGTGCAAGGACAGTACCTTGAGGTACAGAGCTATTAACTGCGCTTGGACTCGATTTTATATGATTGACTGTTACTCTTTGTGTTCTGTTCGACAGAAAACTGAGTATCCAGCGTCCTAATTTACCAGTTATTCATATTGACCTCATTTTGTGTGCTATCACTCCATGGTCACATTTATCGAATGCTTTTGCAAAATCCGTGTATACAACATCTGCTTTCTGTTGTTCTTCTCATGCCTCAGTGACTTTGTCGTGGTGATCAAGTAGCTGTGAGAGGCATGATCTTCCCGCTCTAAATCCATGTTGGCCTAGATTGTGAAGGTCATTGGTTTCCATGAAACTAGTGACTTGACACCTGATCACTCTCTCAAATACTTTTATTATGTGGGACGTTAGTGCAACTGGTCTATAATTCTTTGCCAATGCTTTGCTCCCTCCCTTGTGTAGAGGGGCTATGTCTGCTGCTTTAAGCGCATCTGGTATCTCCCCCGTGTTCAAGCTCTTCCTCAACACTATACTGAGTCCCTGTGTTACTGGCACTTTGGATTTCTTTATAAATATTGAATTCCACGAATCTGGACCCGGGGCTGAGCGCATGGGCATATTTTTAATTTCTCTTTCAAAATCTGCCACGCTTGTATTGATATCCGTTATATTTACAGGGGTTTGGATCACGCATAAAGAAGTTGTCTGGGTCTTCCACTTTCATGTTGTTTATTAGAGTGCTAAACATGTCCTCATACTACTTTCTTAGGATTTCACTAATTTCTTTGTCATCCTCAGTGTATGAACCTTCACTAATACGAATAGGTCCAATACTGGCAGTGGTTTTTACTTTTGATTTAGCATATGCGAAGAAATGTTTAGGGTTTTTCTGTATTTCTTGAATTACTTTCTGTTTTAACTGCCTTTCTTTAGTCTGATATGAGTGTTTCAATTTCCGCTCGATATCTTCAATCTCCCTATTTAAATTATTCCTTCTTTATGGGGAAAGTCGTGTCGGCTTAAGCATTTCCGTTATTTTTTTCCTTCTTGTATAGTATCGTCTGCGTTCTCTTTCTACGTTTGACCTCTTTCTTCCTTTCCTCAAAGGAACATGTTTTGAACTAAACTAAAATGCTTAAGCAGACACGACTCTCCATACAAAGAAGAAATAATTTAATTAAACAGGGAGATTGAAGAAATCGAACAGAGACCGAAGCATTCCTATCAGACTGAAGAAAGGCAACTAGAACAGAAAGTAATTCAAGAAATAATGAAAAATCCAAAATATTTCTTCACATATGCTAAATCAAAAGCGAAAATCACTGCCAGTATTGGACCTATTCGTATTAGTGAAGGTTCATACACTGAGGATGACAAAGAAATTAGTGAAATCCTAAAATTGCAGTATGAGGACATGTTTAGCACTCCGATACACAGCATGAAAGAGGATGATTCGGACAATTCTTTATGAGTGATATCCAAACACCTGTAAATATAATTGATATCAACACGAGCATTGCAGATTTTGAAAGAAAAATTGACAATATGCCCATGCACTCAGCCCGGGGTCCAGACTCATGGAATTCAATATCTATAAAGAAATGCAAAGTACCAGTAGCACAGGCACTCAGTACAGTGTGGAGGAAGAGCTTGAACACGGGGGAGATACCAGATGCGCTGAAAGCAGCAGATATAGCCCCTCTACACAAGGGAGGTAGCAAAGCATTGGCAAAGAATTGTAGACCAGATGCACTAACGTCCCACATAATAAAAGTATTTGAAAGAGTGATCAGGAGTCCTGTCACTAGATTCATGGAAACCAATGACCTCCACAATCCAGGCCAACATGGATTTAGAGCAGGAAGATCATGTCTCTCACAGCTACTTGACCATTATGACAAAATCACTGAGACATTAGAAGAAAAACAGAATGCAGATGCTGTATATACAGACTTTCAAAGGCATTCGACAAATGTGACCATGGAGTGGTAGCACACAAAATGAGGTCAATGGCTATAACTGGTAAAGTAGGACGCTGGATGCTCAATTTCCTGTCGAACAGAACACAAAGAGTAACAGACAATCAAGTAAAATCGAGTCCGAGCGCAGTTAAAAGCTCTGTACCTCAAGGTACAGTCCTTGCACCACTGCTGTTCCTTATTCTCATATCAGATATAGACAAAAATACAAGTCACAGCTTCGTGTCATCCTTTGCAGATGATACAAAAATCAGCATGAAAATTACCTCTGCTGAAGACATTGAAAAACTACAAACAGACATTAACAAAGTTTTCGATTAAATAAAAATATAAAAAAATGTTTATATAGGTAAGGTACATACATACAAGAGATTTTACGAAGTTTGTTAGGCAGCTGAAAATAACATGAGGTTTAGCAATGATAAATTCCAGGTACTCAGATACGGCAAAAATGAAGAGCTGAAACATAATACAGGGTACAAAACACAATCGAATCTGCCCATAGTCGGAAAACAGCATGTCAAGGATTTGGGAATAATGATGTCCGACGACCTAACATTTAGGGAGCATAATCAAGCAAGTATTGCGTCAGCCAGAAAAATGATAGGATGCATTACGAGAACCTTCAAGTCCAGAGATCCCATCACAAGGGTTGTACTCTTCAAATCACTTGTGTTGTCCCGTCTTCAGTACTGCTCAATGCTCACTTCTCCCTCCAAAGCAGGAGAGATTGCTAAAAAATAGAAGGAATACAGAGAACATATACAGCACGCATATACGAGATAAAGCCCCTAAATTATTGGGATCGTCCCAAAGCTCTCCAAATGTACTCAATAGAAAGGAGACGAGAGAGATACCAAATAATATACACATGAAAAATACTGGAGGCACAGGTCCCAAATCTGCAGTCAAATAACAACGTAATGGAGTGAACGATATAGAAGAAAATGCAGAATAGAACCAGTGAAGAGCAGAGGCGCCATAGGCACAATCAGCGAACACCGTATAAACATCAGAGGTCCGCGGTTGTTCAACGTCCTACCAGCGAGCATCAAAAATATTGCCGGAACAACCGTGGACATTTTCAAGATAAAACTAAATTGTTTTCTTCAAGGAGTGCCGGACCAACCGGTCTGTGATGGGTATGTGGGCCTGCGGGCCGCTCCAAGCAACAGCCTGGTGGAACAAACTATCACAAGTCAAGCCTGGCCTCGGGCCGAGCTTTGAGAGTAGAAGAACTCCCAGAACCCCATCAAGCAGGTATAAGGTGGTAGTAGACCCCATATCCATTTTGTAGGTAGTAGTGAACCCCCCTTACCCATCTTTTAGGTGGTAGTGGACCCCATACTTATCCTGTGGGTGGTAGTGGACCCCATACCCATTCTGCGGGTGGTAGTGAACCCCATACCCATTCTGCGGGTGGTAGTGGACCCCATACCCATTCTACGGGTGGTAGTGAACCCCATACCCATCTTGTGGTTGGTAGAGGACCCCATACCCATCATGTCGGGGGTAGCGAACCCCATGCACATCCTGTGGGTGGTAGTGGACCCCCCATACCCATCTTGTAGGTAGTAGTGGACCCCATACGCATCTTGTAGGTGGTAGTGGACCCCATACCTATTCTGTGGGTGGTAGTGGACCACATACCCATCCTGTGGGATGGAAGTGGACCCCATACCCATCTTGTGGTTGGTAGAGGACCCCATACCTATCATGTCGGGGGTAGCGGACCCCATGCACATCCTGTGGGTGGTAGTGGACCCCCCATACCCATCTTGTAAGTAGTAGTGGACCCCATACCCATCTTGTAGGTGGTAGTGGACCCCATACCCATCTTGTAGGTAGCAGTGGACCCCTTACCCATCTTGTAGGTGGTAGTGGACCCCATACCTATTCTGTGGGTGGTAGTGGACCACATACCCATCCTGTGGGATGGAAGTGGACCCCATACCCATCTTGTTGGTGGTAGTGGACCCCATACTCATCCTGTGGGAGGTAGTGAACCCCATACCCATCCTGTGGATGGTAGGGATCCCCATACCCTTCTTTAAGGTAGTAGTGGACCCCATACCCATCTTGAAGGTAGTAGTGGACCCCATACCCATCTTGTAGGTGGTAGTGGACCTCATACCTATCCTGTGGGTGGTAGTGGACCCCATAACCATCCTGTGGGTGGTAGAGGACCCTATGCCCATCGTATGGGTGGTAGTGGACCCCATACCCATCTTGTAGGTGGTAGTGGACCCCATACCCATCCTGCGGGTGGCAGTGGGCCCCATACCCCTCCTGTGGGTGGTAGTGAACCCCATACCCCATCCTGTGTGCATGAGATAGTAAACCCCATACCCCTCCTGTGGGTCGTAGTGGACCCCATACCCCTCCTGTGGGTGGTAGCGGACCCCATACTCATCCTGTAAGTGGTAGGGGACCCAATACTCACCCTGTGGGTGGTAGTGGACCCCAAACCCATCCTGTGGGTGGTAGTGGGCCCCCCTACATACCCATCCTATGGGTGGTAGCTAATGGACCCCATACACATCCTATGGGCGGGAATGGAGCCAATAATAATTCTGTGGGCGGTAGTAGACCCCATACACATCCTGCGAGTTGTAGTGGACCTCATACCTATCCAAAAGATGGTAGATGGCCCAATTCCTATCCGTTTAGGTGGTATAATGGATCCCATAAGCATCGTGTAACTTGTTTTGGACCCTATATCCATCCTGTTTGCAGTAGTGTTACTCTGTTACTCTCTCATCTATCCTTATCTCAGTTTATGGTATTTGTGCTTGGCTTTCTACTACCCAAAATCATCTACGACCTCTTATTACTCAACACAAAGCTGCTATTAGAACAATATCTAACTCTGGCCCCCAGACAGCACTCGGTACCTTTTCTCAAATCATTGAATATGTTAGATATTAAGTCACTGCACATCCTCTCGTGTGTACTCTATATATTTAAGACTCAGAACTGTAATGTTAATCCTGACCTTAACTGTTTCTTAGAAGGTATTAACAGAACCCATGGGCACCACACCAGAAACAAATTCCTATTTGATAAAATCCAAGAGCGCGCCTTAACCAAACTAGAAATGCTCTACAAATCAAGGAACCCAGAATGTGGAATGACCTTCCCAATCATGTCAAAGGCTGTACCTCTCTCAACATGTTTAATTTAAGAGAAAAACTAAGTACTATTCCTAATAAACTCCATGTAACCTACCTTAGCCCCTAAATGTCAACCTATATCTTGCTATTTTCAAACAAAACTGTTTGTTGACCAAGTTGTATAATTGCTGATTTCTGCTATGTTCCCCCTCCCCCCCCCCCCTTTTTTCCTTATTTCAACACAATTTATACTTTGATCTCAGTTAGAATTGATCTTAATAATAATAATGATAATTTATTTAGGAAAAGTACATACATAGATGCAGAGTTACAGTACAAATTTTGATAGTACAGTACTGTTTGATTTATAGATAGAGGTAGTACATACAATACCTAGAGCCACTAGTACGCATAGCGTTTCGAGCAAGGTGAGGTGGGGAAAAAAACATTTAGACTAAAACTTAATAGTAATTGAGCTTAAAGTATAAATTGCGTTGAAAAAGGGAGGGGGGGGGGGGAACATGGTAGAAAATATCCAATATACAAGTTGGTCAACAAAGAGCATTGTTTAAAAAAAATAGTAAGACATGGGTTGCGAGAACGGGTTGCCCAATCATATCCAAGGCTGTACCTCTCTCAACCAGTTTAAGATGAAAACTAAGTACTACCTAATTAACTCGATGTAACCTACCTCACCCCTCAACCCGTTCTCGCAAATTCGTAAAGTCAATATTGACTTATTAACTACGTGCATAGGTGATATACTAAACATAATAGATACCCTTAAAAAGATTCATAGTAAACACCGACCTTACCTAACCTTGTTAATATCATAAGATAAGCATCTTATTGCTTCGTAATTACAATTATTACTTAACCTATACCTATTATAGGTTAGGTAATAATTGTAATTAAGAAGCAATAAGATGCTTATCTTAACATACTAAGTAGGTTAGGCAAGGTCGGTGTTTTCTATGAATCTTTTTAAGGGTATCTATTATGTTAAGTATGTCACCTATGCACATATTTAATAAGTCAATATTGACTTATTAAATTTGCGAGAACGAACAACCCGCTCTCGCACAAGACAGCACATATATGACCTAATGCTTAAAGTCAATATGTTGAATATGAATTAGTAGATATGTGGTATATTCCCAGTTATATTTTTTCCAAGGCCCAAATTCTTCCTCACATACCAATTTACGTCTCACAGTACCCGTCCATCGCCGTAGACAGCAGAATAGTCGTGACTGGTTCAATTATATTGAAAATTGTAGTTTTCAGGTCCCACATGAAATCCTAATACCAACATAGCTTTATTCTCTGACAATATAAGGAATCTTATCATAAATAACAATCTCAACAAAAATCACATCATTCTGGGATGTGATTTCAATATTGACCTGGGTCTTCCAAACAACCCTCAAGTTGACTATTTCCGTAACAGCATGCAATCCTGTATGTTAATCTCCACAATCACCAAGCCCATGTAACACGGGTTTAGGATCCACTCTCTTTACTTCCTTCTTTCTACTCCCTCTACCCGTATTCTTACTTATTATTCTCTACCAAGGGACTCCAAAACTTTTACCAAAGCCAACTCCACGCCACGTGGTCCTAAGACGATTGACCGACTTAGGATTCTACACCCAGTATGACGTGACCTAAGCTCTGATCAAAACCCTAGAGTCGCCTCTATGCTGCCACCACCAGACCAGCTCTACAGAGCAATGATCGAGGTCTGGATCGATCACGCTAATTAATCAACCTTGGGGCTTGATCCCCACTAGTAGTTTATAACCTCGGAAACTTGAGTGTGGAATTAATTAGATGGGGATGATGAATTCCGATCCGATGTTAGAATCGGCGCCCAATGCAACTCTGCCTCGTGTGGACCACGTGACCAGGACAAGTTTACACATAACCAAATGGAAACAATAAAATGCAAATTAATAACAAATTTAATTTATTAAAAGAAAACTAAAACAAAATCTAAATGTGTTCACTCCCTATCACTTTAACACTCCCTACTTGACCTGAATGGCAAATGAGAAGACTATTTCTATACATAACCATAGCAACTATACCTCTATGTTTCCCAGCTCTCGGTGTTGGGGCTGGTCTTGGGGAGAGGTAAGATGTTTTGACCTCTCCCAGCTGCTCGGCAGATCACACTGATTTTTTTCTTGTCTGGACTACCCCAGACAGAGTATTGTATCCTTCCGCCTAGTCAAAGTCCTACCCAGTTACTAGCAAGGTTTAAGTTATAACAATTAACCTCTGTTGTACTTAATTGATCCAGACTGGTTGAATTATTTTACTGAATTAAATTACAAACATCTAACGGCAGAGCTGTTCCCGATCACAAAAATGGTTATTAAAACTTTGAGAAATAGTAGACCTGTCAAACCCTGATGACCTATGACCGCCGGTCACTCCGCCTTAAAAGTTAGATCTGATTCGTGACGTCACTGATGGTGACTTAAACTCAATAATTAGAATACTCTTGATATTGTATCCAGTACTATTATACAATACAATTTTAATGCAAAATGAATAAAGGCTAATTTTCTCTAAATTACTGAATACTATAGGATGATTCATTATACGCAGCTATGAACAAAGCGTTGGTTATTTCCACCGCGAATTCCCCTGGGGGTCAGGTCACCATGCGGCTCAGCTTCCCATTCTCTTTTGTCGATAAACCACTCTGGATAATTCTTACAACAGCCTAGTTTGTTACAACCCCCCCGCACAAGCACTTAGTAAACCTTGTTAATTTGTTAAAATTCACGAGGTTTAGTATCCAAACCCACAATTCAACTCATGCCACAAACAAAAGCTAACCTAACTAATAAAATTTGACAAATAATAGTCCAACATCATAATAAACATGTTCATATTTCATAAATTTCTCAGCTGTCAACTGACAGCAATCCTCTAATATCAGGAAACATACATCCTATCCTTACTGACATAGCTAAATAACATGTCCCTACTCTACCATCAAAAACTAGCTATTAAACTCTCTTGGCTCTTCACTAGCCAAGTCCATGTGTCCTCTAGAGCCGGCCACACCGTGCTCAAACAAACATTAAAGTTATATCATCAGACTGAACTTTCAGTCATCCGGGAGCGTACTACGGAACTATCAGGTACTCATCCGTGTACTAACCACTCCCCATCAATGTCAACCTTGACATGTTAAGGAACACACCTAATGTTTATTTCATGTATCTAAAAATATAAAAAAAAATTCCTATACTATATCACAGGTTTCAGCTGACTGTACAGCCGAGTGTTCTCACTCACTAGAAGTGTCAATGTTTATATTGGTCCGCCTCTCCTGTGTTCAAACATTCTGCAAAAAATAGCACAACATAATTTTCCATAACCGTTTGTTCTGGGCTGAGACAATTACACAGGGGCTTCGATTTTGATTACTGACCAATTTATAGAGTAAAATTCATATATTATACCAGAATTATTATTTTAAATCTGTTTTTCAACATTTATAAAGTATTGATTCTAAATCTGTTTTTCAACATTTAAACAAAAGTGTCCAGATGTTCTTTACACAGATGTTCAGAGCCAACTTTGTTGTTTGTATCAATTGTTCATATTGAGTAAACGAGAAAAAAATCGATGCTGCTGGATGCTGAATGTAGTCGCTGACGATGACGGTGGCGATCTTGCTTCTTCTCATGTGTAGACATCAATACCTGGTCCTCTTGTACTCCCATCCGGTACTACTGAATGACGACAGAGTGTAGTAGAGCTGAGTGCCAAGTGACAGCTGTAGAATACTGTTACTTCGGCCATTAATCTTGCTCTCGACAGTCCACACGCCTTCATATCAATCACAGTTCACACGGCAGTCTTGATGTTAAACTTGACGGCGCAGATGACCACAGCAGAGCAGAACTGGATGTACCAACGGTGTCTCTTAGCAGGAGTGGTGTCAGAAGGTCGTAGAGGCGGGTTGCTTGTTTGCAGAACAGGTGAATCTCGTCTTCCATCATTGCTCACGTCATCTCAGGCGTTTCTTGATGTCACCAGGTTACTAGGCCGTAAACACCAACTGTGTATACCCTCGTACCGCCGACTTTAGGCCAAAGGAGACAATTTTGCGACCTTCTATTGGCGAGTCCCGGTACTCTGTAGGGAAACCGTGCCTTCCACCTGTGACCGCCTTACTTCCGCTTTCTTGTTACTTCAGATGACGTAATCATTAATCTTCCGGCGAAATTCTTGAGTACTGCTACGTGCTTTCCATTTCTTGACCTCTCCTCCAACACTGCTGGAATGGCTGCAGTCTTGATGACGCAGCAGGTGGGTAGTGGTGATCTCGAGACAGCTACCCCGGCGTTGTATGGCACCTCCGGTGACTGCTATAATGTGGACAGCTCGCTGGCCCTGACAACCTCGTTAGTGACGTGAGGCGTCGGCCGGGTGACTCTTGGACAGTCACTCATCCCCAAAGTAACTGATGTATGGGTTACTGGGTCTGGTGGGGGGAGGGCTTTGTGTAACGTGCCTCCCCCCTCGGTCTTTACAGACAAGGGTTCACGTGTGGCTGGAACAACTGGGTCGGTGTACCAATCAGACCTGGGAACAGACAGACACAACACAGCGGAAGCATAGATATACTCTGGGTTTGGTGGAGGTGGAACCCCAGAGCACGGTAAAAGTTGCTACCTGAGTCAAGTATAGACATAGTACACCTCATTGCCTTTACAGGAAAATCTAATGAATACTAAATTATACTAACCAAGGAAGTTACTTTACTGTACAGCGCGAGATCTCGTCACCATAGGGTGGCGAGACTGCACCTGACTACTGATGAGCGATGACAGAGGGTCATCCTCATCTTCTGACTCGTCGGTGAAGCCATGAGTCAGCACTGCTGAGTCAGGAACTAGACCCGCTGAAGGCAGTTCTAATTCCTCTCTAGCATGATAATGTTTCAATTTATTCACGTGAATTGTCCTTTCCACCTGGTCCTCGAACACTCCTTTTATAACAAGATTAACCGGCCCCGCCCTTTTAATTACTCTATATGGTCCTCGCCACCTCGGAGCTAGTTTCCTGCTCTGATTGGCGGGCGCAGCCTCATTCACTCTCAATACGAGGCTTCCTTCCTTCAACTCAAGAGGGCGCACTTTCTTGTCATAAAAATGAGCATACCGAGTCCGTGCCTTCTTGGACGCTTCAGCTGCAATATTCCATGCATTTCTCATTTTTCCAAGGACCTCTGAAGGATAGTCCTCCCCGTATGCAACATTATGTCTGTTAAGCAGACCTGACGGGAAATTGCATGAATTACCAGTAAACAAATGAAGTGGTTGGGTGTTAATTGATTGGTGGATGGCAGTATTCAAGGCGAACTGAACATAGGGTAGGTGTTCATCCCAGGTGTTTGCATCATGTTCAGCAAGGATTGCAAGCATATCCTTGACTGAACGATTAGTCCGTTCCGTCATTCCGTTTGCTTGTGGGTGGTAGGCCGTTGTAAAAGCCGAAGTTGTCTCTAAAATCTTACAAACTTCTCTAAATATATTCCCATTGAATTCTTGACCCCGGTCAGAGACTAAAACTTTAGGAGGTCCGAATACAGTAACGAACCTACGCAAGAACGCATCTGCAACCGTACGAGAATCCTTCTGAGGTAATGCAACTAGTGTAGTGTATCTAGACAGATGGTCAACTAGCACCAACACGTATCTGTTACCCGCATGACTGTGGTGTAAATCAATCAGATCGGCCCCCACACGATCTAACGGTTCACGAATTTCAGGAAATTCCTGAAGTGGGGCTTGTACCTTAAGGGTACCTTTCCTCCTCTGGCAACGAGGGCACGACTTCACAAAATTGATTACCTCAGAAAGTAATCCTGGAAAATAAAATAGAGACTTTGCTTTTAAGTGCGTTTTAAAGATCCCCGGATGCCCTGCAATTTTTGAAGCATGTGCAAGCTTTAACGCTGATGACCGCAACGCGTCCGGAATAACTAGCTGAAATACTGCCCTATCATTCTGGCTATTAACATAATACAGGACGCCCTGTTTCATCTCAAAATCATGTATAGGTAAATTCTTTTTCTTTTTCGGGTATTTTCCTCCCTCTAAATACTCAATAATCTCTTTCCATCTCGGCTCGTTCATCTGGTATTTTCTCATTTTATCCGATGGAATGGTTTCAATATTTTCATTAATCTGCATTGCCGCTATATTTCTACTTAGCGTATCTGGCACAACATGTGCTGGACCAGGCTTGTACAAGATCTGGAATGAGTGGGCCGAAAGTTCGTGAGACCAGCGTGACATTCGTGGGCATTTCGTTCGCTTTTTAAATATATGTGTTAACGCTCGATGGTCTGTGTAGATTACAAAATGCCGCTGAAATAGGTAAGGCTCGAAATACCTAACTGATTCTACTACTGCCAGTGCCTCCCGATCCGTAGCTGAATAACGAACTTCAGGTCCTTTGACCTTCCTACTGAAATAGGCTACTGGATGGGGTAAATTATCTGCGTCTCGCTGAATTAAGCACCCGCCAATAGCAATACCGCTGGCGTCAGTGTGCACTTCCCACTCTTTCTCAAAATCAGGAATAGCCAATACCGGTGTCGTGATTAGTTGGTCTTTCAGTTTGCGATAGGCCTCGTCATGTTCTGATTTCCACACAAACTTCGCATTTTTCTTTGTCAGATCAGTCAGGGGTGCTGAAATGCCAGCGAAACCTTCAATGTGACGACGAAAATATCCGGCCGCCCCCAAAAACCTACGCACGTCCTTTGCTGTCCTTGGAGTAGGCATGTCAGCAATGGCGCGGCAAGAATCTGGGTCAGGTCGGATACCGTCTGGGCACACCTGGAACCCCAGAAATTTGAATTTCTGAGCCGCCAAGGTGCACTTCTGAACATTCAGCCTGAAACCTGCCTGATCTAACAATTTCAAAGTCTCAGTCAAGTCCTGTAGGTGTTCCTCAAACGTCCTGGAATATATCACAACATCATCCAGGTACGCTAAAGAATGCCTACCCAGTACCGGACTAAGGATAAAGTTGATGGCCCTCTGAAACGACGAAGGCGCTGTCTTCAAACCAAACGGCATCCTACGGAATTGATAAGTGTGCCTACCATCCGAGAATGCTGTTTTTTCCCTATCCTGTTCTGCCACCGGAATCGCCCAATACGCCGATTTTGCGTCAAGAGTTGAGAAATACTTAGCAGCACCAAATTGATCTATTATCTCCTGTATTCGGGGCAACGGATACACATCACCCTTAGTTAGTTCGTTCACCTTCCGGTAGTCAACACAGAAACGATAACTACCGTCCGGTTTCCGAACTAGCACAACAGGAGAGAGCCATGGTGACGTACTAGGCTCTATTACGCCCTGTCTCAACATTTTCTGGCACTCCTCCCTGATAATGTTCTTTGCCTGTTCCGGCAACCTCCACTGTCTTGTGTACACAGGCAAATGGTCACCAGTTGGAATGGTGTGCTCGATCTTATCAAGGAGACCAATCTGGTCATCCTCTGTCGCAAACAATTTCGGGAATTTTCGTAAAACTCCTCTCAGTGCCTTCCTATCTGCCTGTGCAACATGTTGCAAATCAAGTGCTGAAATTAATTTTTCCACTTCCTCAACATTCTGTGCAACATTTCTCGTCTCGTATTGTACTTTGGATGGTGTTTTAGTGTTCAACATATTTAGTGCACTACATTGTGCAGTGACGGCTGGCGTCTCAGCTGACTCATGGTGAAAGATTTCTGTGTCCTCCACCATGGTTCCCTGAGATACCCTATCACCTGCCCTGAAGCGAAAAGTCTTATGTGAAAGATTGACAACTGGAATGAGTGCACCTTTATCGAGCACTACAACTAAGTGATGAGGAATTAATAAACTATCACATCTCCCAGCCACCTGAAGGGTGGTACCTGGTTGTATGTGACGTCCCACGGCTACTTTAATAAATTTAACAGAATGTGGTGGGCAACTCTGTTTGGTCAATGCATGCAAGGCGCATGACCTCTTAACTGTGTCTGGAAGAGACTTAAAAATCAATTTTGGATAGTGCGCATTATATTTCAGCTTCCTCTTAATTGAAGCTACAACTGGGGGATGGTCGATCATCTCCACTGGGTAGGAAGTCTGTCCCAACTGCAACCTGCAGTTCCTAGCCCCTTTTTGAGCAGACAAGGAATAATCAAATCGCGACAGAAAATCAGTTCCCATTAAGATGTGACCAGGAAAATCAAGGTTCTCTACGATCGTACATGTGTGAGGCTGCAATGCCCCATCAATCTCAAAATTAACTGTACCTTGACCTACGATCTCAATCTTTTCCCCATTGACTGCTGTTAGTGTCTTTGCGCAACGTTGAAGACGTGCATACTTAAAATTGCTGAAGGCTGACTTTTTAATTACCGTTGCCTGGCTTCCTGTATCAACAAAAGCTGTCAATCTCACACCTTCCACTTTCACCTCAAAAGTAGGCCTACCATCACTAGGAGCCTGCTTTCATGCTTTCGTAGGAGTGACTTCGCAATCCCTCTGTATATGCCCGCGCTTCCAGCAGGAGTAACACCTCCGCGGATCTCTGTTGGTACCCCGCGCAGGGTGGCTCGAACTTGCAGCTGAGGGCTGCTTCCCGCCTGATGAACCCGCGCCACAGTTCCTCGGCTTGGCTCCCTCGCCTTTACTTAACGCCTCTACGTATGGCGACAACTGAGTGCCCGGCGTCTCCGTGCGCATCTGCCTGTCTAAGGCTGTGGCGGCCTGGGGTTGGGGTTGAGGTATGGTGTGGGTGGCCTGGGGTTGGGGTGTGGATGGAGGTTGGGGTCGAGGTATGGTGTGGGTGGCCTCGGGTTGGGGTGTGGATTGAGGTTGGGGTTGAGGCTGAGGTATGGTGTGGGTGGCCTCGGGTTGGGGTGTGGATTGAGGTTGGAATGGGTATGGGTATGGGTATGGGGTGGCCTGGGGTTGGAATGGGTATGGGGTGGCCTGGGGTTGGAATGGGTATGGGTATGGGTATGGGGTGGCCTGGGGTTGGAATGGGTATGGAGTGGCCTGGGGTTGGGGGAAGGGTTGGTATGGGAACTGAGGATGGGGTTGGTATGGGAATTGAGGATGGGGTAGGTATGGGAGGTGGGGTTGGGGTTGTTGTAGTGACGGATGAGGTGTACCTAGGTGTTGTGGGTGCTGTGGTATTGGTGTTATGTTGGGTAGTTCCTGCTGTTGGTGTGGTTGTTCATGTTCCCGTTGAACAGGTTGCTGTTCTCTACCGAGCGAAGTGGGACGTCCTGCCATACTAACTGAGGCCCCCTGTCTACCCTGCTGGCATGGCGTCGATGTTATTTGTGGGGGAACCCAAGACGGCTCTCCCCACTCATGGGACGACTCCTCGCAAGACTCCCCACTCATGTCAATAATAGTATCTCTCCAGGGATGGAAAGATACCCTCGACTGCCCAGTCCCATGCAGAACCCGTGAACTCGTCGCTTCAGTCCCACTGGCCCCACCTGTGGTGCCAGTTGAGCTACCTGAGCGGTCCCCAGTGGTGTCGGAAGAGGTTCTATCCTCTACACTCCCATTCCCACTGGTCCCTACTGACTGGCCATTATCTGGGTTAAACATTTTCTGTGATTCCTGGTGTGCCACGTCTCTTCTAAACTACCCTTTAGTACACCGTCGACCCGGACTCACTACAACCGTGATCTTACACAAAAATAAAAAAAAATAAAAAAAAATCACAACTCTATTCTAAGATAAAACTACTAAATTCCCAAAATAGGAAATACACCGATTTATCGATAGAATCGCTGAAGTGAATCCAATGAATGAGTGTCTGCCCCGCACTCGTGTCTGACCGTGAAATATCCCGCAGTTCTATTGCTGAAACCTAAGTCCTTTACGTTAACAAAAAAAATTAAAGAATCTAATTTATATAAAACAAATTAAATGATAACGCCACTAACGCGCAGCACTCGTGATGGATTAATAAAGAATATTTACTGTACTTGAATACTAAACGCGCTTGAAGTGAGCAGCGTGGCCCCTGATGACTGATGGAGCGGGACCAGCTGCGCTGAAAAAAAAACTAAGTCCCGCGCTTTTTCGCTTAAACGCTGAAAAATCAAAATTTTTGTTCTGAAGGAAAATAACTAGTTTTACGTTAATAAACCGCTCTAGCGATTGATATAGACACCCAGGACCTATATATGCTTACCAAAAATTGAATTTTTATCAAAACTGCGTTTTTACTCCATTGCTGGACTCTGCCAATTTTTCTGACTCCGAGGGAAAAATATTCTATCACCCCAAATATCACAAAACTCCTTTAATTCACAAAAATTTGGGTTTCTCGTTCCCAGATATAAATACGTTATTATTTACTACTGACGTTGTATGCAGAACAATACTGACACTTCGGGCGGTTTCAACACTCACTAATTCGATTTTTCGTCAAAATCCGAGATTTTCACCTCAAATGGACTCTGACAAAATTACAACACGATTTTCTCGAAAAATAACTAAATTCGGCAAAAATGTAATTATCACTGTTTAATGCTTTACGAACAGAATTACGTCCCTTGCGCGCACTAGAGAGTAATACTGACTCTAGGATATACACGAAACCTGAAAATTAGAATTTCCGCCAAAAAGTCAGATTCTAGCCCAAGCTGGACTTAGAAAATTTTCCACCTACGTTTCTACTGAAAACAGAATTCTAAGTCTACAAACACAATTCTACCGTCTTACTGGTAGAAACTAGAAAATATCATCCGCATCGACTGGGGAATCCTAATGATACCCAGATCATACACGTGACCCACGAATATAAATTAATTACAGTTAACGACTTTCCGACATTGACTTAGCCGAAAACTTATCCCAAAATACTTAGAAATATTCCGCGGACAAATAACATTTACACGCAACTTACTATCCCTTAAACTCCTTCACTTATCTATCGTGACCGACACATAGCCCTAAGTCCAGAGGATTAACTACACTCTAGCAACAACGCCTCTGACTTAGACTAATACAACAGGGAATAACAAACTTAACGTACGCACTTAGCCTAATATGCAAGAAAATGCTAAACACTTTGATGAAAAAAATTTTTTTAACCGGGGATTGAATGTAAGGGAAAAAAATTAATCTCTAGAACAATGAAAATAAACGGAAATTACTTTATAAATTGAAGTATACTTAATTAAAAAATGCACTCGACTTAATCCTATAATTGTTCCTACCGGCTCGCCGTACCACACCTAGCCTAGGGGCCACACCCTCTAGGTTCCAACAGAGCGACACGCGGCTTTCAGCAACAATTATGACTAGGGACGACTCAACCTCCACTAAGTGTGCGATCACTTAGTTGTTGAATCGCTGCTAGGTAGGTTACTAGTCCGTCCCTCGGAGGCCGCAACGCCCTTCACGGATTACGTTTTTCCTAGCGTTTTGGGTCGTCTAATAACGCCCTCGGACTATCTACTGGCGTCCCACAGATATATCCGCCCCCGACAGCCCTCAAGGAACTGCTGTTGAGAGTATGGCGGCTCCCAACACCTCTGAATTAATTGCAATGGGTCGAGTATGGTACCCAGTCCAATCAACTCGGAGCGGTCTCCTTTTCAATAAATCTAATTTTAACAGCCTAATCTTACTAACTAACCTTAATCATATCAGCCCGCATGACCCAAGATTCGCCAATCCCCACTCAAACGCACTTGTGGGGCGCACTGCTAATCCTGGCCCGCGGCTGTCTCCTTAGCATCCGCGCACGTGTTCGAACGGCTAGACGCGTGAGCCTTTCAACAATTTCAAACAAAATTGTTGAAACCACCGCTGTGCACCATTGTAACACGGGTTAGGATTTCTCTCTCTTTCACTTCCTTCTACTCCCTCTACCCGTATTCTTACTTATTATTCTCTACCAAGGGACTCCAAAACTTTTAACAAAGCCAACTCCACGCCACGTGGTCCTAAGACGATTGACCGACTTAGGATTCTACACCCAGTATGACGTGACCTAAGCTCTGAACAAAACCCTAGAGTCACCTCTGCTGCCACCACCAGACCAGTAATACAAGAGCAATGATCGAGGTCTGGATCGATCACGCTAATTAATCAACCTAGGGGCTTGATCCCCACTATAAACGATGACCTTGAGTGTGGAATAAATTACACGGTAATGATAATTCCGATTCGATGTTAGAATCGGCGCCCAATGCAACTCTGCCTCGTGTGGACCACGTGACCAGGACAAGTATACACATAAAACACATGGAAACAATAAAATGCAAATTAATAACAAATTTAATTTATTAAAAGAAAACTAAAACAAAATCTAAATAGGTTCACTCCCTATCACTTTAACACTCCCTACTTGACCTGAGTGGCAAATGAGAAGACTATCCCTATAATTAACAATAGCAACTATACCTTGGGCGACCACAGCTCTAGGTGTTGGGGCTGGTCTTGGGGAGAGGTAAGATGTTGACCTCTTATCCCAGCTGCTTCCGTGACCACACTGATTTTTTTCTTGTCTGGACTACCCCAGACAGAGTATTGTATCCTTCCGCCTAGTCAAAGTCCTACCCAGTTACTAGCAAGGTTTAAGTTATAACAATTAACCTCTGTTGTACTTAATTGATCCAGACTGGTTGAATTATTTTACTGAATTAAATTACAAACATCTAACGGCAGAGCTGTTCCCGATCACAAAAATGGTTATTAAAACTTTGAGAAATAGTAGACCTGTCAACCCCTGATGACCTATGACCGCCGGTCACTCCGCCTTAAAAGTTAGATCTGATTCGTGACGTCACTGATGGTGACTTAAACTCAATAATTAGAATACTCTTGATATTGTATCCAGTACTATTATACAATACAATTTTAATGCAAAATGAATAAAGGCTAATTTTCTCTAAATTACTGAATACTATAGGATGATTCATTATACGCAGCTATGAACAAAGCGTTGGTTATTTCCACCGCGAATTCCCCTGGGGGTCAGGTCACCATGCGGCTCAGCTTCCCATTCTCTTTTGTCGATAAACCACTCTGGATAATTCTTACAACAGCCTAGTTTGTTACACCCACCCGAGTCACTCAAACATCTGCCACTACCCTGGATCACCTATGGACTAATATAACAGCTCCCCTTACATCTGGGGTAATTTATGACAGAACAACTGACCCCTATCCTACTGTCCTCATAGCAAACATTGACACATCACCACCAGAAACCAAAAAACTTTCATTCAGGCTACATAGTGAATCAGCTTTAGGCAATCTCTCTAATGCTCTCCACAATATTAACTGGATAACCGCCAGATACAACGGTTGAGGAATTCACAGAGCAGATGCACAAAATAGAGAACATACTTGATAACCTAGCAAACCCAGCTCCAGATATTATCTTCCTTGGAGATTTCAATTTACCGAGTCTAAGATGGAGAATGGCAAACACATATATCATAGCAGGGAATGACCCAGGAAATAACCAACCACAGGTCAGAGAACTTTTGAGATTCTGTGACAAATTCTCGCTCAATCAACAGATTACAGAACTAACTAGGAACGAAAACACACTAGACTTGTTATTCACAAACAGTGATGAACTAATCAGAGACATCACAATCTCAGATACTTCATACTCAAACCATAAGCTCATTGAAGTGCGAACCAGCATAAAAAACTGTAGTAGGTCTAAGAGACCCAACAAGCGAGAAGGAATATTCAATCAATTCAATTTCAACAATAAGAGGATTGACTGGGAAAAATAAATGTAGACCTTGCAACCATTCAATGGGAGACGGTCTTAAGCGACAAAACTCCCACACAGGGAATAGCTCAACTGACAGCTGAAGCTTACAAGGTCTGCTTGAAGCACGTGCCTGTGAGGAGGGGCAGAAAGAGGACCACTCTAGAAGGAGAACGCAGACGACTGTACAGGAGGAAAAAAAAATAACGGAAATGCTTCGGCAGACACAACTATCACAAGCAAGGAAAACAAGCCTAGGCAGGGAGATCGAAGAAATAGAACAAAAGTTGAAGCGATCATATGAGTCTGAGGAAATGGAATTGGAACAGAAAGCTATACAAGAGATAAGGAAAAATCCGAAATATTTTTTAACATACGCAAAATCAAAATCCAAAACCTCGACCAGTATTGGACCGTTAATTACAATTGAAGGTACGTACACAGAGGACAACAAAGAGATTAGTGAAATTCTAAGAAGCCAGTATGAGGCTATGTTTAGCACACCAATAAACAACATGAAAGATGATGACCCAGACAGCTTCTTTATGAATGACATTCAAGCTGCAGATAATATAACGGATATTACCACAAACTCGGAAGACTTCGAAAGAGAAATTGACAATATGCCTATGCACTCAGCTCCTGGGCCTGACTCATGGAATTCAATATTCATAAAGAAATGTAAAGTGCCAGTAGCGATAGCACTCAGCGTAATATGGAGAAAGAGCCTGGTTACAGGGTAGATACCAGCAGCACTTAAATCTGCAGATATTCCCCGTTGTACAAGGGGGGAGTAAAGCCATTGGCAAAAAATTATGGGCCAGTTGCACTAACATCACACATAATAAAAGTGTTTGAAAAAGTGATTAGGAATCAAATTTCTAGTTTTATGGAAAACAATGAATTGCACAATCCAGGACAACATGGATTTAGAGCAGGAAGATCCTGTCTGTCACAGTTACTCGACCACTATGACAAAATCACAGAAGCCCTAGAAGAAAAGCAAAATGCAGATGTTGTATACACAGACTTTGCAAAGACGTTCGACAAATGTGACCATGGGGTGATAGCTCACAAAATAAGGTCAATGGGAATAACTGGAAAAGTAGGACGCTGGATACTCAATTTCCTGTCGAACAGAACACAAAGAGTAACAGTCAATCAGATAAAATCGAGTCCAAGTGATGTTAAAAGCTTTGTACCTCAAGGTACAGTCCTTGCACCGCTACTGTTCCTTATTCTCATATTTGATATAGACAAAAATACACATCACAGCTTTGTGTCGTCCTTTGCAGATGACACAAAAATCAGCATGAAAATTACATCTGCTGAAGTCATTGAAAAACTACAAGCAGATGTCAACAAAGTTTTCGATTGGGCAGCAGAAAATAACATGATGTTTAACAGTGATAAATTTCAGGTACTCAGGTACAGTAAAAATGAGGATCTGAAACATAATACAGGGTACAAATCACAATCGAATCTTCCCATAAGAGAAAAACAGCATGTCAAGGATTTGGGAATAATGATGTCCGATGATCTAACGTTTAGGGAGCATAACCAAGCAAATATCGCGTCAGCCAGAGAAATGATCGGATGGATTACGAGAACTTTCAAATCCAGGGATCCCATCACAATGGTTGTACTCTTCAAGTCACTTGTGTTGTCCTGTCTCGAGTACTGCTCAGTACTCACTTCCCTCTTCAGAGCAGGAGAGATTGCTGAAATAGAGGGAATACAGAGAACATATACGGCACGCATAGACGAGATAAAACACCTAAATTATTGGGATCGTCTCAAAGCTCTCCAAATGTACTCTCTAGAAAGGAGACGAGAGAGATACCAAATAATATACACATGGAAAATACTGGAGGGCCAGGTCCCAAATCTACACAGTAAAATAACAACGTACTGGAGTGAACGATATGGAAGAAAATGTAGGATTGAACCAGTGAAGAGCAGAGGTGCCATAGGCACAATCAAAGAGCACTGTATAAACATCAGAGGTCCGCGGTTGTTCAACGTCCTCCCAGCGACTATAAGAAATATTGTGGAACAACCGTGGACATCTTCAAGAGAAAACTGGACGGTTTTCTAAGAGAAGTTCCGGATCAGCCGGGCTGTGGTGGGTATGTGGCCCTGCGGGCCGCTCCAAACAACAGCCTGGTGGACCAGACTCTCACAAGTTGAGCCTGGCCTCGGGCCGGGCTTGGGGAGTAGAAGAACTCCCAGAACCCCATCAACCAGGTACGTGACGTCACCACCCTTACTCATCGCCAGTGCTACCAAGTGTGTGCATGTGTCGGTTAGACATACAGCAAGCCCTCCTGCGAGTACCCCCGTATCAAGTACGGTTTGTGGGAAAGTCTGTCATCAATGGTCTCACGTTGTGACGAGCAGAACCAGCTGTCAGGCCACCTACGAGTTCTTGCGCAAAGGTGCCTGAGTGATTGAGTGAATAAGAGAACCTGTAAGTACACGATCTTGTCATTGTTTTATTGTGTCTGTCTGTGTTGATCTGAGGTATCGACCACAGTTTTCACCTTCTTATACCTGTAACAGGTATAGGTAGAGACCTAGACACCCGACGGTGTACACATGTTTATCTGAGTGGTATCATGTCTGTGAATGTGAGCTTCACATACAGAACACATTTAGTTATTGTGTAACATTATTATTGAGCATGTTATTGCCTGTCCCATTGACAGTGTAGTTGTGATTTATTGCATATCATCATTACCTGAGTATCCGGTTGGAATTCTTGTGATCCCTTTGCATACCGGCAGTCAGGTTTGCCGTGTTAATGATTGGCTGTCAACTGTGTTAAGCTAGGTTTTCGCCATGAATGGATCCGAATTGATAAGCCAGACGTCAAGAGTCTCGCTAATGCGACCATAGCCTTTCTGACGCCAATCTAAAGTAAATCAAGCACCCTTTGTATTAGTGGTTAAGTTAGTAAATAAACTACTGTTAAGCTTTATGCAGTGTTTCCGTTGAACCACTTCTGAATACTGCCAACTTTTTACTCAAGCCTTCAGCTCTAGGTGTCTTCAACACCAAGTTGCCTAATTCACTAAAGTATAAATGTGATGAGGACCCTGGGACTCCCTTAAAGTGTTAAATTCTTGAGGAGATTCCAACGACCAGGACCAGGTGAGGCTAGTCTGAGAAGAGGCCCCTCAAGGACTCTAACTCGACCTTGCTCCCAGGCCCTGTACGGTTGCTATCGTATTTTCTCTGCTGATTCCGACAGCTTCGTGAAACGTCTGCAACATGTACATTGGCGACGTACGCATTGCAGTCGTGAAGGCAAAATAGAAAACCCCCACAGTTACATGTGACCCATTAATTCATTGTCTTCACCTCCTTCAAACGTTTGTATGGGTGATGGGATGTCGTTCAATCATTCTTGTGTAAACACTGATGTAAAGTATTCATTCAAAGTGTTTGCTGCCCTTTTATCACCCAATATAACTTGGTTAGTCTTATCTCTTAGGAGTCCTACAGTGTCCTTAGTTTTGGGTTTACTTCGTATATAGACATAGCACGATTTTGGATCCTTGAGGTTATCATGAGATGATTTCGGGGCTTTAGTGTCCCCGCGGCCCGGTCCTCGACCAGGCCTCCACCCCCAGGAAGCAGCCCGTGACAGCTGACTAACACCTAGATACCTATTTTACTGCTAGGTAACAGGGACATAGGTTGAAAGAAACTCTGCCCATTGTTTCTCACCGGCGCCTGGGATCGAACCCAGGACCACAGGATAACATGTCCAGTATGCTGTTCGCTCGGCCGACTGGCTCCCAAGTCCGCTCGGCCGACCTCATCCTACTTTATGTTTTGGGCAAGTTTTCTTTCGTTGTTTCTTTTGGCTAATCTGATTTCCTGGGTAGCTGAATTTAATGCCCTTTTATACATCTCATAATCCTTGATGTTCATCATGGATTTTTACCGTCTCCACAGGTTCCGTTTAGTTAACAAAGTTTTTTTTACTTCTTGTGTCATCCATCTTGTTCCCTTTCTGCTCCTTCTCCTTCTTGGCACATATTATGAGAGTTTCTGTAATTGTAGTCCATCTTATAATACTGTGATCAAATAATGAAGTGAATTTTCCTCTACTTGAATTTGATCGACATTGCCCTCTTCTGATGTTAGCACAAGGTCCAGAATGCTGTTACCTCGAGTGGGCTCTACCACATGTTGTATGAGAAATGAGTCCTGCACCAGGTCTAGATATTGATCTGCATAGCAAGTATATCTCCTTCTGCTTGCGATGTTAGGTTTACCCAATTTATTGTCTCGTGGATAAAATCGCCTATTATAAGAGTTTGGGTTTGTGACGCAGCACTGATCAAATTATGCAGATCAGCTACTTCCTCTGCTGTTCCTGTGTCTGCCCTGTAGTATATTCCCACAGTCAGTTTGAATAATACATTTTTAGCTATCTTGAGATGATTTCGGGGCTTTAGTGTCCCCGCGGCCCGGTCCTCGACCAGGAGCTAGTTGAGTTGTGTACTCCAATCTGCAGTTTTGTACACCAGTCTGCAGTTGTGTACAGCTGTCTGCAGTTGTGTACACCCGTCTGCAGTTGTGTACACCCGTCTGCAGTTGTGTACACCCGTCTGCTGTTGACATGTACTTGAATTTTTTCAAAGGTATCCAACTTCTACAACAATCCATCTTCTCTTTCTTTATTTGATTCATTTAGTATTTAGTCCTTTCCGGACTATCACAATCTTCCACTTGGATCCTGAGGCTGTTACTGCACTAAACACAATTCTTTCTTTCCCTATTTATGCTTCAGTAGCAAACATGTCATTTCCAGATCTGGAATAATAACTCACAATAACACCCTGTTAGCTTCTCAGTAAATGTATTTTGTTCAGTTGTGTTGTATTCACATGTGAATTTTTGTTTAGTTGTGTTGGACTCACATGTGAATTTTTGTTTAGTTGTGTTCAACACAGATTAAGAAACATATTTTTGAACAGTAAGAAATCAAATGTCAGGTTTAATGGTAATGCTATATCACAAAAATGCTAAAATGAAAACAAAAAATTATAAGGCAAATGTTTTTGGTTTCATACAAGAAGCTATTGTAATTTCAATGTAGAACTTATTTTTATCATTTTCTAAGCTCAAAATCCTATATATGTCATAATTAAAGTGAATTAATATGAACGTAAGATTGACAAAGTTTTACTCATCTTAATGTTATTTTCTGTTACTACATAATGTCCTAATCTTTTACTCTACTGTAAATGTGCTGGTAAATAATAAGAACATTTGTAAAGCCAGAGTGATCCTAAATGATGCTATAGTGAGTTCTTTATTTACATTTTTTTCATTTTACATTTTTATTTACATATAGGGGTCCCGGTAGTTCGGTCGGGAATCATTCTCGGCGCATAATCGAGGAATTCCTGGTTCGAATTCCAGGCAAGACAGAAATAATTGGGCGCATTTCCTTTCACCTAATGCAACTGTTCACCTAACAGTGCGTAGGTACTCAGGAGTTAGTCAGCTCCCGCCAAACACACACCGAAACTACGACGTTGGCACAACGTTCGAACAAGTTTTAACACCTAACCAGTTATAATAACCAATATAGCAAGTTGTAACAAGTGGAAAATAGAGACAGTTTCGGTTTTTGTTTCCAGGGCTTGTTATGGGGTTGCATCCTGGGCGGGGTCAGTAGTTCAATCTTGGGTGGGGGGGGGGGGGGACCTCGATATAAGAATAACATGTATGAATGCACTCTGGCTTCCAGTCTCCTGACACAATTAAATTATTATATTAGTTTTCATGTGTGTCTGAATAGCATTTGTGATATCGACTCAAGAAAATTTCCCATAACAAGACATTAAAATATTTGGATGATAATTTAGTATAGGTGATCACTTCTTAAAAATTGGAATTGCATTTGCAGTCCTCCAGCTTTTTCATTCTTTGCTAAAATCGAAACACTGATTCCAGATGAGGATAGGCAAACCTATCTATACTTTCTTTTAGGAGCCTGGTAAATGTTTACTTTTCCATAAACATTAAATAAATGTAATTAACTTTATTTCAGGTGAAGAACATCCGAGGGAGTGAAGCAAGATATGGCGGCACAAGATAGAACACTATATGACCGCGCATTACGATTGAAGCTGTCCGAAGCGGCCCTTTCTAGATACAGCTACCCACGGCTTCACCCCCAGGGAAGCGGTAAGGCTCAGATAAGCAATGTGGATGCCCAGTACTCTCTCATCCCGAGAGTTGGCGTGCGCAAATGTAATCGGTGCAATACAGTGTACCGTATTGATGATGAAGGACGTCCACTGATCTCCAGTGAGTGTCGATACCATTCTGGCAGACTCTACGGCTCCCCCGTTAAGCTCTATCGCTGTTGTCAACAAAAGAGTAACGCCGCTCCCTGTAAGATAGCATCGCAGCACGTAACAGCGGATATAGACCTTGATAATCTTACTGGATTTTGCCACACTCAGCAAAGTGATAATGACGAAAAAATCATTTATGCTTTGGTCTGTGAGATGATCTACACCACAGAGGGAATGGACGTGGGGGCAATCTCTGTAGTTAACACTGACTACCAAGTGGTGTACGAGACACTTGTGAAACCTGAGAACATTGTAGACTATAACACCATACACTCTGGACTCACTGCCAAACAATTCAAAGGTGTTACGACGAACCTTCAAGAAGTCCGCTCCAAGCTGATGTCTTTGTTCGGGAGCAAAACCATTCTCGTGGGCCATTCCCTAAACAATGACTTCCTACGGTTGAAACTGATTCATGACCTTGCTGTAGACATTGCTGTAGTGTACCCACATCCAAGAAGCCGCCACCTCCGCAACTCTTTGGGCTTTCTGAAGAAGTATGTCTTGAAATCCAATGAGAGTACCAGGTCGGCTCTCAGATGTAGAGATAATGCCATAACCATCATGAAGCTTCTCCGCAAGAAGTGTTAACACTTGTTCCATGAAACCGTCCTGCCACACATGTTAAAGATAACCCATGGAGAAGTCCAGGTTTTAACAAACATTTTTGTAACCACTTACGAACCTATACATCTTTCATATCCAAACCACACATCAGAAAATGATTACACGACTTGATAATGGTCGCGGCCGGACCAAAATGTTGTAGTTTCTTAAATTTTCTGATGTCCGCCTATTATATATTTAGCCACATTATTGTTATCATATACTTCTTAGTGTTTTCGGAGCTCCTAAACTGCCTAATAAATGTAAACAAAGGTGCCTAAGATTGAGAAAATATATTCAGGTTCCTAAGAAGTTGCATAAATGCTTGTTGAAACCTGGCCTTGTCTGCTGCAAGTCTTGAGAAATACTCCAGAGCTGTGGTATGTCTCCTGAAGCAGTTATGCAAATTCTTCAGCAACTTTCCATTCTTACCGGTTTTGTGAGTCATCAAACTGTTTCTGAATGCAAATCTTCATAAGAACACTGCTTCATGACAAGACACCTCTGGAACACTCCTAGGCTTTCTTTCTTTGGTTTTAATCAATCAATCACTTTCTGTAGTTGATTGTTTAATACATAACTGAACTATGTTTAATAGATCTCTAATCCTGTCCATTGAGAACAAAAGAAAATATATATATTGTGGGAAAATTGTCGGGATTGATAAATGAGGAAAACTACTTGGGACTTGTACTGTACTAAAATGAAAATTACTATATGCAAAATTAATACAACAAAAGTCCCTAGCTAAGGTCGTAAAGCCTAGTTCCTCTTTTTCCTATTGACAAACTGTGGACTATAAGGGGCAGTGGGGGTCCCTAAAGGTGAATGAAGAAATTGATTGAAGATCTACAGTCCACCTGCAGACAATTTGACACATTAACTTGTAATTTTAATACAAGGATAAGGCTACATAAACTCAGTTCTATAACTGAACACATTTACATGTTTAGATACTTGATTTAAACAGAACCATAGTCCAACCTAGCACCATAACTATAACAGCCATTATTCACATATTAATAAACACAACAGTTTGTATTATAGAGGTATGATATAGATGAATATGCAATCAAATGACCATAAATCTGGTCCAAGTACCGGTATCTAGGCACAAGAGATTATATTCAATATGATAAACTTATATGATAAATAAAAGATAACTAAGTAAGCAATTGTTAACTTAATGTATATGATCAATTATATATATAAATAAATAAATATATATATATATATATATATATATATATATATATATATATATATATATATATATATATATATATATATAGATATATATATATAATATATATATATATATATATATATATATATATATATATATATATATATATATATATATATATATATATATATATATATATATATATATATATATATATATATATATATATATATATATATATGCGAACAAGCCTGAATGGTCCCCAGGACAATATGCAACTGAAAACTCACACCCCAGAAGTGACTCGAACCCATACTCCCAGAAGCAACGCAACTGGTATGTACAAGACGCCTTAATCCACTTGACCATCACGACCGGACATAATGAGGTGATAGCCGAGGCTATTTGAACCACCCCACCGCCGGCACTCGGATAGTAATCTTGGGCATAGCATTTTACCAAATCACCTCATTCTTTGGGGCACACGTGAGGAACACAAATGCGAACAAGCCTGAATGGTCCCCAGGACAATATGCAACTGAAAACTCACACCCCAGAAGTGACTCGAACCCATACTCCCAGAAGCAACGCAACTGGTATGTACAAGACGCCTTAATCCACTTGACCATCACGACCGGACATAATGAGGTGATAGCCGAGGCTATTTGAACCACCCCACCGCCGGCACTCGGATAGTAATCTTGGGCATAGCATTTTACCAAATCACCTCATTCTTTGGGGCACACGTGAGGAACACAAATGCGAACAAGCCTGAATGGTCCCCAGGACAATATGCAACTGAAATATATATATATATATATATATATATATATTATATATTATATATATATATATATATATATATATATATTATATATATATATATATATATATATATATATATATATATATATATATATATATATATATATATATATATATATATATATATATTATATATATATATATATATATTATATATATATTATATATATATATATATATATATATATTATTAAATATGACCGCAAAAGTAAGATTAATAATTCTAACACGAATTTTCTCGATGTTTCTTGTTTCTTTTCACTGTTGATGGTATTTGAAAAATCAATTCTCCAAAATTCATTTTTATTTCTAGTCTAGTCTTTTATTTCTATTTCTATTTTCCAACGTACCTGTGGATGAAACAATCGGGATGATAGCGGACAGAGTGTATCGTGATCCAACCTGTACTCCTCTTGACATACCAGAAAGCATTCTAAGGAAACTACTCCAAGCTTGTACTAAAGAGGCACCCTTCTTGAACCCGGATGGGCACATGCATAAGCAAGTAGATGGGGTCGCCATGGGTTCTCCCCTAGGTGTCCTGTTTGCGAACTTCTACATGGGTACCATCGAGCAAAAGGTCTTAGTCGATATGAACTTGAAACCGGCCATATACTGCAGGTATGTTGACGACACTTTTACACAGGTACCTGATATCAGACATCTGCAGGAGCTGAAGGAGGCATTTGAGCAGAATTCTGTGTTGCGTTTCACTTACGAGATGGAGAAGGATGGGAAGCTGCCCTTTCTAGATGTAACAGTCATGGAAAGGAGCGGAGGTTTCCACACTGCAGTCTACACTAAGGAAGCAAACATAGGAATGTGCCCAAATGCCAACAGTGACTGCCCAGACAGGTACAAGAGGAGTGTTGTTAACGCTTTTGTCGACTGTGCTCTCAGCCACAGCTCATGATGGAAGCAAGTCGATGAAGAACTCTGTAGGGTAAGGCAGGTCCTAGTCAACAACGGCTTCTCCAATGGTTTCGTTGAAGACATCATAAGAAGGAAGGTGAAACGCCATGCAACCTCTGAAGAGACAACTAACACAACACCTATACCCCCTATTAGACTATTATACAGAAACTTCTTTTCCACAGCTCATAAAACAGAGGAAAGGGTCCTGAAAGATATTGTTAATAGAAACGTTATCCCTACAGACAAAAAATCAGAAGATACAACTGACGATTTACTATAAAACCAAAAAAACGGCCAGCCTACTCATGAGAAACTCTCCAGACACAAAGCAGAACGCTTTAAAAGAGACCAACGTCGTCTATGCCTTCAAATGCCCACTTGGGGACTGTAAGCCTCAAAAAACTCAGTATATAGGCAAGACAACAACATCTCTTTCCAGGCGATTAACGATGCATAAGCAACAGGGTTCCATTAAGGAACATATAATCTCTTCTCACAACCATTCCATCACCAGAGAAATATTAGCAAACAACACAGAAATCATCGATAGATACAGCGATAGCAGGCGGCTTGACATCTGCAAGGCACTACACTTCAAGAAGTCAGCACCAGCAATCAACAGCCAATTAATGCACAACTATATTCTACCCACCTCAAGACTCCGCTCCAATATAGAAGCATCAAGAAATATGGACCAATAGGCTTTCTACAATCACTTCCATTCAATACCCATTGTTTCGTGTTCTGTCTTGTGTTGATGAAATTAATACCCTATTAATGCCACCTCACCCCATCCACCTCACTCAAATGTAGATATAAACAAATCGGAAATGTGTAAGTTCTATTCAGTTGTGTATGTGTAAACTAAAGTCTTTGAAAATGTAATAAGTTTTACGAAACGCGCTCAAGTGTCGCGTCAGACTAGAAATAAAAATGAATTTTGGAGAATTGATTTTTGAATTACCACCAACAGTGAAAAGAAATGTACGAAAGATAGAGAAAATTTGTGTTAGAATTATTAATCTTACTTTTTCGGTCATATTTAATAATATATGTCTACAGGAAAGACTGCTACCAAAATATACTAATATATATATATATATATATATATATATATATATATATATATATATATATATATATATATATATATATATATATATATATATATATATAAATATATATATATATATATATATATATATATATATATATATATATACATATATACATATATATATATATATATATATATATATATATATATATATATATATATATACATATATACATATATATATATACATATATATATATACATATATATATATATATATATATATATATATATATATACATATATATATATATATATATACATATATATATATATATATATATATATATATATATATATATATATATATATATATATATATATATATATATATATATATATATATATATATGACATACATCAACCTCTCTGCCGGCACAGCAGGAGCCACGGCGACACGCAGACAAAGAGACAAGTCAGCCAAGTACAGGCAATTAGATCATCGGTACAACTTCGTTCCAATAGGGTCTGAGACCCTAGGCCTATGGGGAGAGAGTGCAAGAAGGTTTCTTAAGGACCTCGGTTCCAAGCTCATTTATACCACAAGAGACCCTAGAGCAGCAAGTTTTCTCTTTCAGCTCCTCAGTGTCGCAATCCAGAGGGGGTATGCTCGCTGCATCCTCGGTTCCTGCCCGGCGTCGGAGGAGTTCGAGGAAATCTACAGCCTCTAGGAAGCGAACTTTTTTGTGTGTCCTCTTAATGCTCATTTTCTGTTTAAAATCAAATATGTAACTGTATAACCTTGCATAATAAAGTGTACACCATAAAAAAGGGGGGTGGTAGGAGAAGCGAACACTCTTCCGTATTCAGAGTTAAATGGCAAGTTTTTCCCTGAATGCTCTGTGTTCCCTTCTCTGAGGCTGTGGGTCCCTATAATTACACCAGAGGTGGTACCCCCCTATAAATATATATATATATATATATATATATATATATATATATATATATATATATATATATATATATATATATATATATATATATATATATATATATATATATATATATATATATATATATATATATATATATGCGAACAAGCCTGAATGGTCCCCAGGACAATATGCAACTGAAAACTCACACCCCAGAAGTGACTCGAACCCATACTCCCAGAAGCAACGCAACTGGTATGTACAAGACGCCTTAATCCACTTGACCATCACGACCGGACAAAATGAGGTGATAGCCGAGGCTATTTGAACCACCCCACCGCCGGCACTCGGATAGTAATCTTGGGCATAGCATTTTACCAAATCACCTCATTCTTTGGGGCACACGTGAGGAACACAAATGCGAACAAGCCTGAATGGTCCCCAGGACAATATGCAACTGAAAACTCACACCCCAGAAGTGACTCGAACCCATACTCCCAGAAGCAACGCAACTGGTATGTACAAGACGCCTTAATCCACTTGACCATCACGACCGGACAAAATGAGGTGATAGCCGAGGCTATTTGAACCACCCCACCGCCGGCACTCGGATAGTAATCTTGGGCATAGCATTTTACCAAATCACCTCACCTCACCTTGGATATATAGTAGGGCAAGGCGAGGTTGCTCCGGTAAGAACAAAGGTGGAGGCCATTGACAACTTCCCGGTGCCCAGGAGTAAGAAAGAATTGTTGAGATACCTCGGTATAATTGGGTATTACCGGAAGTTCTGTGGAAATTTCTCCACCATAGCCGCTCCTATGACGAGTTTGCTATCAAAGAGCAAGAAGTGGGAGTGGAATGGAACAGCACAAGAAGCGTTTGAGAAGACCAAAAGACTGTTGACCGAGGTGCCTGTACTAGTGTCGCCAGATTTTGGAGCGCCGTTTACGTTATTTGTGGATGCCAGTGATATAGGGGCTGGAGCTGTACTGACGCAGCAGAATGATGGAATTTACCGCCCCGTGTCCTTCTTCTCGAAGAAGTTCGTTAAGCACCAGAGGTACGGTCGAGAAAGAGACTTTGGCCCTGGTGATGGCATTGAAACATTTTGAAGTGTATGTGAGTGGGGGAGGACACCCAGTGACGGTGTATACAGACCATAATCCCCTAGTTTTCCTGAGGAAAATGAAGCATGCAAAACAGAGGTTAACCAGATGGTTTTTATTGCTCCAAGAGTATGACCTGATGATAATGCACATAAGAGGGCGAGACAACGTAGTGGCTGATGCGCTATCTCGAGCCTAGCCACTAGAATAATTCTCAAAAAACAAGGGGGAGGGAATGTTATGATCCCAGGCAGCCGAAAAATGAGTCTCCCCTTGAGAATTATTCTATCAAGCCTGACTTGACTAGAAGATCTAGGAAATATAGAGGTGAAGATACAGATGTAAAATAGTTGGCTGGATTTGATGAACAATTTGAGATTATGGGCAGTGAATAAGAAAATAGATAAATGACTGGTTAGGAGATGTGGATAATTTGCTGGAGGCATGAGGCTCGCTTCTGGAGGGCTTTGATCTTGCTTGAGTGCCAGACATCACAGGGGGAAGCCGTGCTCCGTTTGAGCTCCCATCAGAAAGGAACCCCTAGTGATATATCTCCAAGAGAAGAGAGGTGTGCAGACGTGCCAGCTGTGGAATCGAGCTGGGAACGTTGTGGTCTCAAGTCCTGGACAGCGAGGAGTGTTTATTAAGCCGCCCAGAAACATTATCGTGGGCCGTGGGAGTCCCCTGACCAGACACCGTCAGAGAGAGGAGCGCCCTCGACTAGGCAATCTGTGGTAAGCCCAAGTTAAGCCAGTTCATAGTGATTACTTGTAGTTGGTCGTGTGCCCAGCGACAGTAGCAATGTTTATTAATAAGTTAGACATGTTTTGATAAGGCAGAAGGCCTAAAATAAGAGAGTGGAGAGGGAGTGAGGAACACGGAGCGATGTCTGTCCCCTCTGAGCGCTGGCAGGTGACTGAGGGAGCCCAGCCCCTGACGGCGGAGGACCCCCCCCCCCCCCAGAGTGAGTGAGGACCGCTGGGCAAGGTGGAGCATGGACCTGCCCAAAACGGGGAAGTCCACTCCCACAGTATGTAGAGAGCTGATAGATGTTGGAGGCAGACGTATTGTGTGATTATTTTTGTTTATGTGTTTAAGGGGAAACATTTTTATTGGAGTGTCAATGGGTTGCAGGTTTGTCTTTGGGGAAGAAGTTGCTGAGAACTTCGAAGCCAGCACAGAGGGAGTAGTTGATGAGACTCCAAGGTAGTGGAGGAGAGGACCTCGAGCTGTGAGGAGAAGCAGTGAAGAGGAGTGTCGCATGCTTCTGTAGAGGTTGTGAAGCACCATAGTTGTTCGAGGAAACTTCATGGTGTAGCAGCCAGGAGAGCTGTGGAGGACCCTAGCAGAAGGGTGAAGCACCGTAGTTGTTCAAGGAAACTTCATGGTGCAGCAGCCTGGAGGAGCTGCAGAGGATCCTAGTAGATAAACCCGGAAGAACCTGAAGAGATCAGGGTAGTGAACTTCCAGATATGGAAGGGAAGTTGTAAATGATTACTTGTAGGGAGGTGATAGAGTGTTTGGTTGTCATTAGCGTGCAAGACGCAGTGAAAGGCGAGAAATAGTTTGCCATTTTTGTGCCAAGGAGTTTATACTGAAGTTTAGAGTTACAGTCATAGGCTGGTTTTCCTACATATGTATGTGTTCTAGGACGGATAGGGTGATCGATTGATCACTGTTATATATCAAGGAACATTTATACTGATATATATGTGTTATTGCATTCATATGCCAATTTTCCTTGTACATGTTTATAGATGTATATTCTCTTGCTGATAGTGCAACATTGTATTATAAGACTTGACCTATCGGAGGTTGGTAATATCAGGTGGTAAATCAGAAGATAGGATACCACTTGATAAGCAGATGATAGAGTTCTGATGGTGTTGGAGTGCAACCTGAGTGAAATAGTATAGAGTGTAGGATTCATTATTATTATCATTATATGTGTGTATGAATTGTGTATGTGCTTGATCCAGTAAATGTATTCAAATTTCCTGGTGTTTGCCCTTGTCCTAGTGAGGCTTCCCAGGATTTAGTAAAGAAGGAGAGAGAGAGAGAAAGAATCAAGAACCACCGCTGTGGACAGGGTAGGATGGAAAACTAATAAGTCAAAGGGGATTGAGATCATATCACATAAGGAGAGAGTGGGGAGTCACAGCGGCTTGAGTGGGTGTGTGCATGTGACAACGAGGCTAAGTGTTGGAGCCGCATCCCCTAAACGTGTGACGTTGAGCCCCTCTCCAAGAGCCAGAAGCGCCTAGTGTGATCTCCTAGTGAAGTATAAGCACTCTGCCGAGTTGTGGGTTGGGTTGTCCGTAAAGAAGGAACAACACGACAACACCACCAACCCACACTACAATAATATATATATATATATATATATATATATATATATATATATATATATATATATATATATATATATATACATATATATATATATATATATATATATATATATATGTATATAGATATATGTATATATATATATATATATATATATATATATATATATGTATATAGATATATGTATATATATATATATATATATATATATATATATATATATATATATATATATATATACATATATATATATATATATATATATATATATATGTATATAGATATATGTATATATATATATATATATATATATATATATATTATATATATATATATATATATATATATATATATATATATATATATATATATATATATATATATATATATACTGTCTCCACTCGATCATCCGGACTATATAGGAAGGACCCCCAACCAGATTATCACATTTTTCGGATAATGGTACTTTTTTCACCTACGAGTCCAAAAGTGACCATTTCCAACTATTTTTATACTACAAACAATATAATTTGAATTGCCTTGCCACACATATAATTATTAAATATTCAACTAGAAACCTCACTTACCTTGTTGGTGTTTGTGTGTTACTGAGGAAGTCTTGGTTGTAGGGTTGATATAAAGCCATTGCTTGGTTACTGACTTTAATACTTATAAACGATTACATGACTAGTAGCTACCAAGCTTGGCGGGCATCCTGTATGCTCTCTGTTTACCATCCTCTGGCATTTGAGCCACAACACATACAAACGGATGGTGCCGTTTTCTATGAACATGACATCCCTCCTTTTCAAAAAGAATGAATACAGGATGTCTACCATGCTTGTAGCACAAAGCAAAGTTATTGACACAAAGTAAGTTACTAACACATCAAGAGATATTGCATACATTTAACATTAATTAAGCACACAAAGAATTTAAACAACTTAATCTTTACCACAAAGGATTTCAATGTTAAACAAAAACGAAAGAAACTGTAATACATAGTTACAAAATATTGAATGAGAGATCTGCATTATTCAAACAATATTAAATTTAACTTGGCATAATCAGTAAATACTTTGCATTACCTAGGAATACAATTAATCATCAAATCGCTTAGGACGTTTAACATGACGTTTAGGACGAGAGTCCTTAAATAAAAGAATATCCCTTGATGAATTGTTTGTCGGGTTATAACTCATTTTTTCTTTATCGTTTGTACGACTTTGCAATTCATCATTTTCTACACTAGTTGGAATCACTTTGAAATAAGCCATATTACGTGTTATAATATGATCTCTATTACTAGCTGTTACCATAGTTCCTTTTACACTAATCACTTTATATGGTTTTGTATCATACGGCATATCTAGCTTTCCCTCTTTTTTCTTTTTAACGAGAACAGTGTCTCCAACCTTTATGAATTGTTCCTTTGCACGGTGATCATGAGCAATTTTCATTTTGCCCTTGGCTAGTGCATTCTTCTGAGCGAGACGTCTATCCGTTACCTCGGCTGGCATGACAGGTAGTGCGATCCTCATAGGACGTCCAAATAAAAGTTCGCCAGGCGACTTGCCCAGTGTTCCATGCGGTGTTGCACGGTAGTTCCTGAGAAAAGCATACATAGCTTGTTTCCAGGATCGTCCTTCGGCATGAGCACAGCGTACCGCTTTCATGAAAGGTTGCATGAATCCTCTTCAGACTTCTGAATCAGACTTTTCCATTTGCTTGAGGATGTAGCGGCATCACACCGCGGTGTTTGAATCCAATATACTCAGCAAAGTTGACGAAGTCTTGTCCATTGAAAGGCGGTCCATTGTCCGTCTTGACAACTTCAGGAATGCCAAAGTTTGAAAAGATCTTGTCGAGTTTCGGGATGACAGCCTTTGCAGATGTGGAAGTGATGATTTCTATTTCTGGATAACGTGAGTGATCATCAATGACTCCCATCAAGTACTCTCCAGTTGGTAGCGGTCCGCAGAAGTCCATCGATACTTCCGTCCATGGTGCAGCAGGTAGTGGTGAAGGTTGTAGAGGTGTTGGTCTTGAAGTATCCACTGCAGCTTGGCAAGGGACACAGGCATCATGCATATCCTTTGCTTGACGATCAATGCCGGGAAACCACACCTTTTCTCGTAGCAGCTGTTTGGTCCTAACAAGACCTTGGTGTCCTTGATGTGCAAGCTTCAGAGCACGTTGCTGGAGAACAGCTGGAATAACGATAAGAGTACCTCGCAGCACAGTGTCGCGTTGTTGCGCAACACTTAATTCTGTCTGGATGCGTTCAAGTGCGTTGAATGCATCTTGGTCAACTCCTGAGGGTGGGATGCGTGGAAACTTTTTCTTAGTCAATGCATCCACTGTTGCTTGCAGAGTTGGGTCCTCTAGGGGTTGCAGTACGGATTTCATCAAGAGTGAGAGCCTTAGGGACTGCATCACAGGTTACAGAGTGTACATATTCCTCGGCAACTTGCTGATGCTTGGTGATGGTGAAACTGTTGGCAGGATGTCGACTGATGTAATCAGCGGGATTGCCTGCACCCGGCATGTATTTCACCGTAAAGTTGTATGGTTGCAGACGAAGAGCCCATCTCTCAATGCGAGCTGGTGGATTATTGGATTATTTGGATTTGGATTTATTAGACTTTGGATTATTGAAGATGGTCTCCAACGGTTTGTGGTCAGTGACTATCGTGGTGAAGGGTGCACCAAGCAGATACACATTGAAGTGTTCACAGCCCCATACAAGAGCAAGAGCTTCCTTCTCTGTCTGACTGTATCGTTGCTCAATATCTGTGAGAGAACGGCTGGCGTAGGCAATTACTACTCTGGAATCTGGTTGACCAAGTTTGTGTTGGGCTAACACAGCACCTAAGCCAACAGGACTAGCGTCCACTGTTAACTCAGTGTCCATTGATGTATCAAAGTACGCAGCAGTCGCATTTTCTACTAGTGCATCTTTCAGAGTATCAAATGCATTTTGCTCAAAATGCAGTACCATGATGCATTTTTCTTCAGGAGCTCACGTAAAGGCTTTGTAATGGTAGCAAAATCTGGAATGAAGCGAGAACAGTAGCTTGCCATTCCCAGAAAACTATGTACTTCAGTGGATGTTGAAGGAGGTGCAGCATTTTTGATATCTGCAACTTTCTTAGGATCTGGAGACAGACCTTTGTCACTAAGTACATGTCCAAAGATTTCAATTTTATGTTGATTGAACTCACACTTCGCTCGGCTTAACGTCAGATTTTTGTCTCGTAGGCGTTGCAATGTTGCACGAAGAGCTTTGTCGTGTTCAGCTTGGGTACGGCCATAAACAATGATGTCATCAGACATGTTGTCAGCATTAGGTATATCTTGCAATACCTGGCTGATGATGTGCTGGAATACCTCAGCAGCACTGTTAATACCAAAACTCAGGCGCTTGTACCTATACAGACCTCGATGTGTCGTAAACGTTGTGATGAACCGACTCTCATCATCAAGTTCAAGCTGATGATAGCCCTTGTTTAAATCTAACTTGCTGAATACAGTTGCACCATTCAGGCGGTATATCATATCATCTACAGTGGGTGTAAGATGGCGTTCACGCATTATTGCCTTGTTGGGAACGCGCATGTCCACACAGATGAGTATCTCATCTGGATTCTTCGGCTTTGGTGGAGTGACAATTGGGCTTACCCATGGTGTTGGGCCTGTTACTGGTTCAATGATATCTAGTTCGATCAACCTATCCAGTTCGGCATCGACTTTCTTGCGAGTATGGAATGGCTGTCGGCGATGTGGTTGGGCAACTGGAATTACATCTGGGTTGATATGCAGATGTACTCTGCTATCAGTATAACAACCTATGGATTCAAATCGATCAGAAAATTCAGCAACAATAGCATCAACATTGTTTGCAGATCCCACTGCTAAAGCATTAGAAAGCTGAAGTAGCCCCAATTTGGTTGATGTCTTGTAACTGAGTAGAGACTCCTTTGCATGCCTAACAACATGGAATGTAGTAATGAGCATTGCATTCTTTGACTTAATCTCTGCAGTGAAAGTTCCAATCACTGGCAAGGCTACCTTTGAAGCATAGGCAGTGGCTTTGCCATTATAGCTCTCATGCTTTGGAAACTGTTTTTTAAATTTCTCATAGTGACATTCAGCAATGGTGTCAATGTTTGATCCAGTGTCAATGAGAACTTTGAGACAAATACCAGCAATGTATACTATAGTCTCTGGGTTGTTTGGATGATCATTCCATTCTGTGATTGATTGTACTCCATAAATATAATCACATTCACTGTCATCTGAGACTGGTTGTAATGAAATGTTGTCTTGTACATTATTAACATTTTGGATATGAGGTGCAATATTGTGTTTATCGCCTCGACCCCTATGACCTGATCCTCGTACAGTGCTTTTATTCATTGACTGTGGTTTCTTTAGTGCGGAACGACACTTAGCACCAAAATGACCTAGTTTTCCACACTCATAGCACTTCTTACCTTGAGCAGGACAAACATTACCTTGGTGTGGGTAGTCTCCTCCACAATTGTAACATTTATTGTTGACACCTTCTGATGTGGGTTGTTGTGACTGCTTGAGTCTTGTTCCTTGACCCCATTTGTGATGTGGTTCTCGGTTCAAATTGTTGTTGGGTTTGTCATGATATCTTCTTTGATTACGATGTCCTGCCTGAACCTTACGTACCTCATCACTGTTAGTAACAGTGGCAGAACCGTTATTGGCACTGCACTCCATGACACGAGCATCACGTGCAGCATCTTCCAGTTGTGCATTAAGCATAGACACTCTGTGTCTATGCTTAATGCACAACTTGCCTAAACACGCAAGAGAGATTATACAACCTTAGAACACTTTCCCACCAGGAGATTCGAACCCTAGCCAGCACAGAAGCCTTACAGCAACTGGCATAACTGGTACGCCTTTAACCCACTGCACCACAGCTTAGATCCTTAAAAGAGATGGTAATTTCGGAGTATTTCACCTCCAAAGATCACCACCTCCCACAGGGCTCCCACAGGGCTCAGATCTTGCACCGGGGATGTTCATTGTCTACATAAACAATCTACCAGATGGAATACAGAATTATATGAACATGTTTGCTGATGATGCTAAGATAATAGGAAGAATAAGTTTAATGTGAATAAATGTCATGTTATGGAATGTGGAATATGAGAACATAGACCCCACACAACCTATAAATTATGTGAGAAATCTCTAAAGAATTCTGATAAAGAAAGAGATCTAGGGGTGGTTTTAGATAGAAAACTATCACCTGAGGACCACATTAAAATCGTTGTGTGAGGGGCCTATGCTACACTTTCTAACTTCAGAATTGCTTTTAAATACATGGATGGCAAAATACTAAAGAAATTGTTCACGACTTTTGTTAGGCCAAAGTTAACATATGCAGCGGTTGTGTGGTGCCCATATCTTAAGAAGCACATCATCAAAATGGAAATGGTGCAAAGACATGCTACTAAGTGGCTCCCAGAACTGAAGGGCAAGAACTATGAGGAGAGGTTAGAGGCAATAAATATGCCAAAACTAGAAGACAGAAGAAATTAGAGGTGATATGATCACTACGTACAAAATACTAACTGGAATTGACAAAATTGACAGGGAAGATATCCTGAGACCTGGAACTTCAAGAAAAAGAAGTCATTGATTTAAACTAAGTACTGATACCGAAGAAAAATAAGAAAATTCAATTTCACAAACACAGTGGAAGACGGTTGGAACAAGTTAGGTGAGAAGGTTATGAGGGCCAAGACCGTCAGTAGTTTCAAAGCATTATATGACAAAGAGTCCTGGGAAGACGGGGCACCACGAGCGGAGCTCTCATTCTCTAACTACACTTAGGTAATTACACTCACTCAACACATTCTCTTGTACTTCATAAACTACTACATAAATGAACAAAAACTTTTTTCTTAATGTTAATCTGGATCTGAAATTCTTCCTGTCCATGTAATAAACCCCAATAAATAAATATATAAAAATATATTTAAAAATTCTTTGATAAACAGATGAGACTTTATTGGGTAAAGAAGGCATGAACTTCAGGTGGGAAATTTTTTATATACATTTTCTTTTATATATATATATATATATATATATATATATATATATATATATATATATATATATATATATATATATATATATATATATATATATATATATATATATATATATATATATATATATATATATATATATATATATATATATATATATATATATATATATATATATATATATATATGTCTCATTGAATGTGACTGCATATTCTGTATTTACTATCTTCTGATTTAGGGCTTCTATCTCTCAGAAGAGGAACTAGAAAAAGAGTTCTCCAAAACTCATTTTCGTTATTTCTAGGTGAAGAAAAAAGTGAATTACTATAGAATCTATTACACTTATTTATACAATTTGCGCAATGTTTCGAACCTCCATGGTTCATTCTCAAGTGAAAAGAAATTACAGAACTCGTTAATTTATACCAGTATGGAGTCAAGTGATAAACAAGTACAATAAAGATTGTTTCTTTGTTGTTAAAGATTGATTCTTTATTTACATGTTTATCACCTGACCCCGTTACTGGTATAAATTAACGAGTTCTGTAATTTGTTTTCACTTGAGAATGAACCATGGAGGTTTGAAACGTTGTGCAAATTGTTTAAATAAGTGTAATACATTCTATAGTAATTCACTTTTTTCTTCACCTTGAAATAACGAAAATGAGTTTTGGAGAACTCCTCTTTCAGCTAAGCCCTGATTCTAGGAAAATCGTTAGAGGGATAGAAGCCCTAAATCAGAAGATAGTAAATACAGAATATGCGGTCATATTCAATGAGACATATTTAAAAGAAAACCTGCTGCCATTATACACCAGTATATATATATATATATATATATATATATATATATATATATATATATATATATATATATATATATATATATATATATATATATATATATATATATATATATATATATATATATATATATATATATATATATATATATATATATTGTGACGGTAAAGCGTTGGTGTTCGGCTGTTTCAAAAGCTAGGGGCAGGGCCCCGTCACATAATAAAAAAAAAAAAGAGAAAAGTTGGTCACTTCGTCTGTGGTAAGGTAATGGGAAGACACACAAAACACAAGTATATAAACAATGAAATTTTAATTACTCTAGAAAAACAAGACATGAATAAAGGTAATCACATAAAAATCTGCAGGATAAGTCAACAAACAAAATAATATGAATAATCACTGGCAAATGAAAAGTTACGTTAAGACAAGTAAGTTACAGTGATAGCAAAATAAAATATTAGTGGTGCTGGAATACTGGCTTCGAGCTGCCACCTCCCTTAGTACACGAAAGCCAAGGCTTAGTCTACCAGCGAGAGATGTCAACTGCTTGGAGCACTGAGATATTCTGACGATACTGCCGCACTGCAGCCCAGACGTCGACTTGTGGTGGTGGCGGAGGGCAGGGGCGACGAGTCACCAGCCAATCAGCGACAGGCAGGCAGAGGATGAGCAGTTAGCTGGTTACGGCAGTGGTAGCAGGTGTCACGGTGTGCTGGGTATGATTTGCTCTCTGGGCAAAACGTTTGGCGATACTTGGTGAACGTATCTTCTATAGTCTCTTGTATATTGACATACTTATGTAGGGAAGAGCAGGCTCAATCTCTCTTGAAAGAGATTATCGTCACAATATATATATATATATATATATATATATATATATATATATATATATATATATATATATATATATATATATATATATATATATATATATATATATGCGAACAAGCCTGAAAGGTCCCCAGGACTATATGCGAATGAAAACTCACACCCCAGAAGAGACTCGAACCCATACTCCCAGGAGCAACGCAACTGGTAACTACAGGGCGCCTTAATCCACTTGACCATCACGGCCGTCAAAAGGAAGTGATAGCCGAGGCTATTTGAGCCACTTCCCCGACGGCAACTCGGATGGTAATCTTGGGCATAGCATTTCACCAAATCACCTCATTCTTTGGGGCACACGTGAGGAACACAAATGCGAACAAGCCTGAATGGTCCCCAGGACTATATGCGAATGAAAACTCACACCCCAGAAGTGACTCGAACCCATACTCCCAGGAGCAACGCAACTGGTAACTACAGGGCGCCTTAATCCACTTGACCATCACGGCCGTCAAAAGGAAGTGATAGCCGAGGCTATTTGAGCCACTTCCCCGACGGCAACTCGGATGGTAATCTTGGGCATAGTATTTCACCAAATCACCTCATTCTTTGGGGCACACGTGAGGAACACAAATGCGAACAAGCCTGAATGGTCCCCAGGACTATATGCGAATGAAAACTCACACCCCAGAAGTGACTCGAACCCATACTCCCAGGAGCAACGCAACTGGTAACTACAGGGCGCCATAATCGAGTTGCCGTCGGGGAAGTGGCTCAAATAGCCTCGGCTATCACTTCCTTTTGACGGCCGTGATGGTCAAGTGGATTAAGGCGCCCTGTAGTTACCAGTTGCGTTGCTCCTGGGAGTATGGGTTCGAGTCACTTCTGGGGTGTGAGTTTTCATTCATATATATATATATATATATATATATATATATATATATATATATATATATATATATATATATATATATATATATATATATATATATATATATATATATATATATATATATATATATATATATATATATATATATATATATGTCGTACCTAGTAGCCAGAACTCACTTCTCAGCCTACTATGCATGGCCCGATTTGCCTAATCAGCCAAGTTTTCCTCAATTAATATATTTTCTCTAAATTTTTTCTTATGGAATCATAAAGCTACCCATTTCATTATGTATGAGGTCAATTTTTTTTCATTGGAGTTAAAATTAACGTAGATATATGACCGAACCTAACCAACCCTACCTAACCTAACCTAACCTATCTCTACAGGTTAGGTTCGGTTATGTAGCCGAAAAAGTTAGGTTAGGTTAGGTTAGGTAGGTTAGGTAGTCGAAAAACAATTATTTCATAAAAACCTGGCTTATTAGGCAAATCGGGCCTTGCATAGTAGGCTGAGAAGTGAGTTCTGGCTACTAGGTATGACATATATATATATATATATATATATATATATATATATGTCGTACCTAGTTGCCAGAATGCACTTCTCGGCCTACTATGCAAGGCCCGATTTGCCTAATAAGCCAAGTTTTATTGAATTATTATAATTTCTCTATTTTTTTTCTCATGAAATGATAAAGCTACCCATTTCATTATGTATGAGGTCAATTTTTTTTTATTGGAGTTAAAATAACGTAGATATATGACCGAACCTAACCAACCCTACCTAACCAAACCTAACCAATCTTTATAGGTTAGGTTAGGTTCAGTAGCCGAAAATGTTAGGTTAGGTTAGGTAGGTTAGGTAGTCGAAAAACAATTAATTCATGAAAATTTGGCTTATTAGGCAAATTGGGCCTTGCATAGTAGGCTGAGAAGTGCATTCTGGCTACTAGGTACGACATATAAATATATATATATATATATATATATATATATATATATATATATATATATATATATATATATATATATATATATATATTTATATATATATATATATATATATATATATATATATATATATATATATATATATATATATTGTGACGATAATCTCCTTCAAGAGATTGAGCCTGCTCTTCCCTCCAAAATACGTCGATATATACATCTATATAAAACTACTATGGAAGAAATATCCAACAACTACACCACTCCAAGGTTTGCCAGAGTGCAAAACGTATGAAGCCAGGAACACCTGCTCCACCTCGAACCGCCAAACTACCTGTCTGTCGCCTGCTCCTCGCTGATTGGCTGCGTGTCCAGTTGCACCTGCCCTCCACCCCCCCACACTACCTGATGTCTGGGGCCACACAACCTACCGCTCTCAGAATATCCAGTGCTTTCATCAGGTTAACACGTCTCCTTGGTAGACTAAGCTGTGGCTTACGTGTACTAAGAGAGGTGATAGCTTAAAGCCAATATTCCTGCACCTCTTATTTGATTGTATATTGTTCACTTGTTATTACTCACTTGTCTTAACGTAACTTTTCATTTTGTCATTTGATTATTCTTATTATTTTGATTGATTGATTTTATTATACGAATTTGTATGTCCATTTTATTCATGTTTTGCTTTTTCTAACGTAATTAAAATCGCATTGTTAAATTTACTTGTGTTTTGTGTGTCTTCTCATTACCTTACCACAGACGAAGTTCCAGATTTTCTATTTTTTTTGTTTCTATGTGACGAGGCCATACCCCTAGCTTTTGAACAGCCGAACACCAACGCGTTACCGTCACAATATATATATATATATATATATATATATATATATATATATATATATATATATATATATATATATATATATATATATATATATATATATATATATGTCGTACCTAGTAGCCAGAACGCATTTATCAGCCTACTATGCAAGGCCCGATATGCCTAATAAGCCAAGTTTTCATGAATTAATGATTTTTCGACTACCTAACCTACCTAACCTAACCTAACCTAACTTTTTCTGCTACCTAACCTAACCTAACCTATAAAGATAGGTTAGGTTAGGTTAGGTAGGGTTGGTTAGGTTCGGTCGTATATCTACGTTAATTTTAACTCCAATAAAATAAAATTGACCTCATACATGATGAAATGGATAGCTTTATCATTTCATAAGAAAAAAATTAGAGAAAATATATTAATTCAGGAAAACTTGGCTTATTAGGCAAATCGGGCCTTGAATAGTAGGCTGATAAGTGCGTTCTGGCTACTAGGTACGACATATATATATATATATATATATATATATATATATATATATATATATATATATAGTGCCACCTCTAGCTGGAAGAAGGGGGACCCATAGCCTCGGAGGTTATATGTATATATATATGTCGTACCTAGTAGCCAGAAAGCACTTCTCAGCCTACTATGCAAGGCCCGATTTGCCTAATAAGTCAATTTTTCATGAATTAATGTTTTTTCGACTACCTAACCTAACCTAACCTAACTTTTTCGGCTACCTAACCTAACCTAACCTATAAAGATAGGTTAGGTTTGGTTAGGTAGGGTTGGTTAGGTTCGGTCATATATCTACGTTAATTTTAACTACAATAAAAAAAAATTGACCTCATACATAATGAAATGGGTAGATTTATCATTTCATGAGAAAAAAAAATAAAGAAAATATATTAATATATATATATATATATATATATATATATATATATATATATATATATATATATATATATGTGTGTGTGTGTGTGTGTGTGTGTGTGTGTGTGTGTGTGTGTGTGTGTGTGTGTGTGTGTGTGTGTGTGTGTGTGTGTGTGTGTTCAAAATATATATGATGATATGTTCTATATCATCAGAAAATCGGAAACATAGAATATATTGTCATATATTCGTCATGAAAGTATTTATTTTGGAAACAGAGGTGTATTTTAGTTACCCTAATACAGAGCACGAATATCATAAACTCATCATATGAGTGGTAGTTTATTGTGCACCTCATACTCATCCTGTGAGTTTTTGTTTTGTGCACCCCATACTCGTCCTCTGCACGGTAATGTATCGTGCAACCCACACTCATTCTGTTACCAGTAGTTTGTGCAACCCACACTCATCTTGTGAGTAGTAGTTTATTGTGCACCTCATACTTACACATAAACAACACATAACATAAGGACATAAACAATGTCCGGACATAAACAATTATAGACCAATATCAAATCTACCCATTCTATCAAAAATATTTGAAAAAATTATTTACAAACAGCTCTATTCCTACCTCGTAAAATTCGACATACTCAGCCCCTGCCAGTTTGGCTTCCGGTCCCAAAAGAGCACCAACGATGCAATCATTAGTCTCCTTGACGTTATCTACTCAGCCCTTGACAAAAATGAGTTTCCGATTGGACTCTTCATTGACCTAAGAAAAGCCTTTGATACTGTCAATCACAACTACCTCTTACTTAAACTCCAGCATTATGGAATCTGAGGCCTTGCCCTTGAGTACATCCGATCCTATCTTAGTGACAGACACCAATATGTAACCATCAATGATACAACTTCTTCCACTCTACCAATTACCGTTGGAGTGCCACAGGACAGCATCTTAGGACCTCTTCTATTTCTTTTATATATAAACGATCTGCCTAATGTTTCTAATATTCTCAAACCTATATTGTTTGCTGACGATACTACCCTTATCTATTTAAACCTCAACCCACATACACTAAATAATGTTGTGAATAATGAATTAAAAAAAAGTCCACTTATGGATGTCAACGAACAAACTAACATTAAACATCGAAAAGACTTACTACATCTTATTTGGAAGCAAATCATCAAATGCAATTCAGCTACAGATAGACAACATTAACATCAGTAATAAAAATGATGGCAAGTTTCTTGGCCTATTCTTAGACAAGAGACTCAACTTCAGCACCCACATTCAACACATAACTAAGAAAGTCTCTAAGACAGTTGGTATACTCTCCAAAATCAGATATTATGTTCCTAACTCTGCTCTCCTCTCACTATATTATGCACTAATCTACCCCTATCTTAATTATGGTATCTGTGCATGGGGGTCTACCACTGCAAACCACCTTAAGCCCATCATCACACAGCAAAAATCTGCTATCAGAATAATAACTAACTCTGCTTTCAGACAACACTCAGCTCCCTTGTTTAAATCCCTAAAGTTGCTAAATATTAACTCCCTCCACACATTCTCTTGTGTCAACTACATTTACAAAACCCTGTTCTTAAATGCAAACCATGCTCTGAAACTCTCCCTGGACAGATGTAATAGGACCCATTATCACCACACCAGAAATAAATATCTCTTTGATATCCCCAGGGTCAAACTTAATCTGTGTAAACACTCTATGCAAATTAAGGGACCTAGTCTATGGAACTCACTCCCTAGTGAATTGAAAAACTGTAAAACTTTTGCCTTATTTAAAAGCAAAACCAAAAAGTACCTAACTTCATCTTCTTAGTTTCCTACACTGAGCTTTAAATTTGCTCTGTACCTAGTGTTACCCAATCTCCTAATTTTTATGTAATATCAAACAACCTTATCATTGTGTTCATTGCTGTCTTCTTTTATGTGCTAGCCATATGCTGTATTGTGACTACCAATTTTTGTCAACTACCATTCAAGCTGTCATTGCAATCAATCTTATATTGTTTCTGCTGTATTGTGCCTACCAATTTGTTGTCAACTACCATTCAAGCTGTCATTGCAATCAATCTTAGCTACCTATGTGCTTTAATATACTGTACCTACAATTTTCTCTCATCTTTTTTTTTCATTTCATGTAATCTGTTATCATTTTTTTGTCTATAAATTTTGCAAGTATTTACCTCCTTAAAATTTTCTTAGATTAAGGACCTGCCCGAAACGCTGTGCGTGCTAGTGGCCTTACAAGACTGTAACTGTACTTATCCTGTGAGTCATAGTACATTGTACAACCCATTCTCATCGTGTGAATCTTTGTTTACTGTGCTCTCCATACTCATCCTCTGCACGATGGTTTCTTGTGCAACCCATACTCATCCTGTGAGTGGTAGTTCATTGTGTACCCTATACTCATCCTGTGAGTGATAGTTCATTTTGCACCCCATACTCATCATCAAGAAGTGTATTTTACCAGCATGGTAATATAAATTAAGAATAAAGGCTTATCTGGATTAAGGACCCATAATCAAAATAAGAGTCATCACTAATTATCATGACAAACGGCCTAGGATCCACTTCCGCCTACGACAAGCTTCCACCGGAGGTGGGTATAGTTTATTCTACACCCCCGCACCCCCAGCCCCCAGCCCTGCGAAGGGGGCATTGGAATGTGGACATGAGAATCAATCCTCCCCACTTTCCTGTTAATAATAATACCAATAATAATACAAATTAAAAATTATTAATAATACCAATAATAATACAAATTAAAAATTAATAATAATACCCATAATAATACAAATTAAAAATGAATAATAATAATAATAATAATAATAATAATAATGGAAAAAATTACTGTAATGCCGTAGTGCTTGAATGAAGGCGAAGGAAAGACCCAATAAATGTGTAAGTGTATTAAAATACAAATTTTCGGATCTAACCTACATTCTTTCTCAATGTGTTACCTGGTTGATACCTGGTTGATGGGGTTCTGGGAGTTCTTCTACTCCCCAAGTCCGGCCCGAAGCCAGACTTGACTTGTGAGAGTTTGGTCCACCAGGCTGTTGCTCGGAGCGGCCCGCAGGCCCACATACCCATCACAGACTGTTTGAGGGGAAGCTTCAATATGTGCGAAGTACTCAGCAAAACAGTGCTGTGTACTGAGCCCAGGCATAAATCCAAACAGTTGAGGTGACAGGTGCCCCTGTATACGATACATGAGTCAGTTGAGAACAATACGTTCAAGCACTTTGCAAACACACGATGTTAGAGATATGGGTCTATAATTATCTGAGTGTGGTTTGGGGATGGGAACAATGACACTCTTTGTCCAAGCATCAGGTAATACTCCTTCACGTAAACTCATTCTGTACAACACTAATAGTGGATTACCTGGTACGTGTGAGACTAATCTCAGTAGACTGTAAGTAATACCATCCTCTCCAGGAGCAGTTGATTTTCCCATCTTTAGTGCATGATTTAATTCCCATTCAGTTACATCATTAAGGTCCGACACGTCGATAGCTGTACAGGCAAGATTGATGGTTCGTTGTCTGTTGGGGCGTGTGTCATCAAGTTTGTGCTGTATGTTAATTGGGAGTGAGTCGTAGCTCGATGTTAGTGCCCATTGATCAAGGAGGATGTTTGCTTGTTCTAGTGGGCTGTGGTGCAGCGGTTTGGTTGGGCTGCTTCTAGAGATTTTTCGTATCTTTTCCCAAACTTCACCAAGTGTTGTTTGCTCATTTATACTTTGTAGGAACTCTTCCCAATGTTTATTACGTATGACGTTGCTCATGTCTCTCACCTCTCTATTTGCAACTAGAAATGCATGCAAGTCACCTTGTGCTTTGGTTCGTTTGTACGTATCTCCAAGTTGCTTTACTCGTTCATGTTCTCTAACAAATACGGGTGATGGGGCCACTAGCCGGTGGACCTCTTGATTTTGGATATATTTACCAGGAATTCCTCCCTATTCAAGATTTAAGACTCTCCCAGAATTTAGGGATCTATCACTGAAGATTATTATAAGTTTGTGTGTAATATCTTGCTGAAAAAGGAGTCTACAGCCCTACACACGAGTGCACTCCAAAAAGTAAACACGAGGCCGCCAGGAACCAGACCATTCTGCCCCACTGGCGTCAGTGAAGTTGCCGGCAATGATTATAGATTGATTATTTTCATTATTTAGACTGATTATTGCAATTAAGTTATGTCACAATTTAATTACTTAGTGGATTTAAAGATTATTGGCAGTACTTGATAGTACCTTTTGTTCTTTATTGCCCGAAACGCTTTGCGTAATAGTGGCTTTAGGCATTGTATGTACTAGCTCTATCTATAAATCTATCAATTTTTGTAAAATCTCTTGTATGTATGTACCTTACCTGAATAAACATTTATTTATTATATTTATTATTTTATTAAGGATTTTGAAATTACATCAGCGGAAGCTATAACTTTGGTTCCAGCAATATTTTTTGATTATATGGAAGCTTCTAGATTCTTGTGATCACATCTAGAATATTATATAGGCATCATGCCCAATAGTGTGTTTCACCAATGGTCATGCAGAATGCTGATGAAGATACAGTAGATATGATCAACAGATAAAGAATCTGATATATAGAAATGTGATGGAATAATACATTCCTTAGATAATAATATTAACATGATGAGGGAAATTTTCCACATGAACAGCAGTTCACCTAGCAGTGAACATCATCTGCCAGCTAACCTTGCAATGAACACCACCTACACATCGTACTTCACCACTTGCCAGCAGGTGGTGAGGTACGATGGAGAGAGCGAAGTACACACTATTTCAAGTATAAAAATCAAGATATATTTAGGATTTAACGATTTCCTATAAAGTTCAAAAATACCTTTTTTGCACTTTATCATCATCATCCTTTACAGAAAGAAATTAACATAAAAATGTTGTCATTTAAATACACAAAAAAGAAGTAATATATACATATGTTATTTATGATGCAGGATCGCTTTTAAGAATTTAATTATATACCAGGGAGATAGGGATAGGGAGCCGGTCGGCCGAGCGGACAGCACGCGGGACTTGTGATCCTGTGGTCCTGGGTTCGATCCCAGGTGCCGGCGAGAAACAATGGGCAGAGTTTCTTTCACCCTATGCCCCCTGTTACCTAGCAGTAAAATAGGTACCTGGGTGTTAGTCAGCTGTCACGGGCTGCTTCCTGGGGGTGGAGGCCTGGTCGAGGACCGGGCCGCGGAGACACTAAAAGCCCCGAAATCATCTCAAGATAACCACAATATGTTCTATATCATCAGAAATTCGGAGACATACCATATATTTTCAAATATTTGTAATTAAAGTATTTATTTAGGAAACATGTATTTTAGTTCCCTAGTTACCTCTGAGAACACACCTTCTTGCAGCAAGAATTTCTTCCCACCAGTCTGAGAGGTGCTAATGAGACCAGTCTCGACCCACTGGACAGGTCATGAACAACAGTAAACTACAGCACAATCTATGCCAGAGGATATTCAAAATGTTCTTGATATCATTACAAATTGTCAATTCGAGACCTGAAAACATAAGTTGAGTGATATCAAAGGAATCATGTTGACTGACCAAGCCTCATTGTAAATATTTGTGGTTTCCTCACCATAAAGTTACCGCCACGGTCAAGGGTAAGAGACCGGATCTACCCAATAGACAAGCCGCATTAGCTATTAGTTCATATAAGCTAACAACTTACCAACATAAACAGAACTTCCTAATGATATATATGCAATTACTACAACCAAAATGTTTAAAATGTGATTATATATGCATCATGTTGAAATTTTTTACTGTAATTTTTGTCCCTGATATGCGAGCTCTTTATTATGTTTCGTCTTGAGGCAAAGCCCAATACCTTACACCATACTGATACTCTGTCCACAGATCATTCTCTCTCAAACTATATACGCTGATCGGTTCTCTTCACCGCCCCATAGGTGCAGCTGCAAGTGCAGTTGTCCTGTCAATGTTTGATGGGTTACATTTTTCGTGGAGAGTCCATATAAACAACTGGACCTCTACCCATCAGACAGAACTGTTTGCCTTGATACTTGCCCTAAAATGTGTACAAGTCTCCAAACTTGATGCATTAATTGTATGTGATTTTCTTTCTTCCTTAATTGCGCTTAACTCATTAGGGCGCAAGTGTAACATGACCGTGCCTGAAGCTAGACAGAGAAAACACAAAATTATTAGTGATGGTAACAGAATCCATTTCATGTGAATTCCATCTTAGTTGGCTTCCGAATGCATGATGATGATGATGATGCCAAAATTATGAGAAGGATAAAGAGAGAGTAAAATAGAGAGAGACTACAAGATGACCTGGACAAACTTAAGGAATAGCCCAGAAAATTGCTACTAAAGTTTAACTCAAGTGGAAAGACACTTCAGTTTATACATAGATACTTCCAATAAGTGTAAACATTAGTGCTGACGATACTATTTTCATCTATTCAGACCCAACCCAAACGCTCTAAATAATAATGCAAAATAACGAATTTAAAAAGTCCATTCTTGTATGTAAACCATCAAACTCACATTAAACATAAAAAAATCCACTGTATTTTATTTGGAAGTAAATCCTCAAACAAAAATCGCTAATCTCCGAAAGTTCTTCACCAATTGCTTTGAAATTTTTACACAACGTTCCATTCGCATCCGAGCGGGTTTTTATATACTGTACATAATATATTGATGTCATGTCTGTAGCGGGAAAAAACAAGTTTTACGAAAAACTGTTTTTTATCTTTTTTCATGTGAGGGAAATCTTAGAAACCTCTTTACTGATTACTTTGAAATTTTGACATGACATTGCATTCGAATAGGCGCGTTTTATATACCTACTATATACTATACTATACTATACTATACTACTGCCTCACCTGTGACAGGAAAAGACTTTTTTTTTTTTTTTAACAGTACTATCTGCTGGATGTAAGAACAACACACACTGTAATCTCCGAAAGTTCTTCACCAATTGTTTTGTAATTTTGACACAACGTTCCATTCAAATACGCACATGTTTTTTATATAACTACTATATAGATGCCACACCTGTGACAGGTAAAAAAAAAATTTGTTAAACAGCACCATCTGTTGCAAGACCAACACATGCTATATTTATTATGTTACGATTCCATTTCAATGTTTCTGATTGCATTATAAATTGAATTTCCAAAGATTTCGATTTATTTAATTTTTTATTTAATTATTTTGTGTGATATTGCTGTAAAAATGTTGTCAACATACCTGTAGTATATGGCAGGTTTCAAGTTCATGTCAACTAAGACCTTCTGTTCGATGGTACCCATGTAGAAGTTCACAAACAGGACACCTAGGGGAGAACCCATGTCGACCCCATCTACTTGCTTATACATGTGCCCATCTGGGCTCAAGAAAGGTGCCTCTTTATACCCTGAGGACATTTTTACACAGGTACCTGATGTCAGATGTCTGCAAGAGCTGAAGGAGGCATTTGAGCAGAATTCTGTGTTGAGTTTCAATTACGAGATGGAGACGGATGAAAAACTGCCCTTTCTAGATGTAACAGTTCCGGAAAGGAGAGGAGGTTTCCACACTGCAGTCTATACTAAGGAAACAAACATAGGAATGTGCCTCAATGCCAATAGTGACTGCCTAGACAGGTACAAGAGGAGTGTTGTCAACGCTTATGTCAACTGTGCTCTCAGCCACAGCTCAGGATGGAAGCAAGTCGATGAAGAACTCTGTAGGGTAAGGCAGGTCCTAGTCAACAACGGTTTCTCCAATGGTTTCGTTGAAGACATCATAAAAAGAAAAGTGAAACGCCATGCAACCTCTGAAGAGTCAACTAACTCAACACCTGTACCCCCTATTAGACTATTTTACAGGAACCTCTTTTCGACAGCTCATATAATGGGGGAAAGGGTCCTGAAAGATATTGTTAATACGAACGTTATCCCTACAGACAAAAATCAGAAGATACAATTGACGATTTACTTTAAAACCAAAAAAACGGCCAACCTACTCATGAGAAACTCTCCAGACACAAAGTAGAACGCCTTAAAGGAGACCAACGTCGTCTATCCCTTCAAATGCCCACTTGGGGACTGTAAGCCCCAACGAACTCAGTATATTGGCATGACAACATCTCTTTCCAGGCGATTAACACTGCATAAGCAACAGGGCTCCATTAAGAAACATATAATCTCTTCCCACAACCAACGATACTAACTTATCGTTCATTATTTTAACAGAAACTTGGCTAAATAAAGACTATACCCAACTCTACAACTTAGCTGGTTATAAAGCCATTCATAACTGTTGGCCTTATAAAAAGGTGGTGTCACAGCTATATATTACCGAGATACATTTATCTGCAACAGTGTCATTAATGACAGAGATGACTACTGAGAATATACTTTTGCTCAGTTTACAATTAAATCCCTTAAATCCTCTTTGACTATTGGAGCCATCTATAGATTTCCCAATACTAACATAGCTTCTTTCTCAGACAACCTAAGGAATCTTATTATAAACAACAATCTCAACAAAAACCACATCATTCTGGGAGGAGACTTTAATATTGACCTGGGTCAACAAAATTGCTCTCAAGTTAACTATTTCCTTAACAGCATGAACTCCTGTATGCTAATCCCCACAATCACCAAACCTACCCGAGTCACTCAAACATCAGCCACTACCTTGGATCACATATGGACAAACATAACAACTCCCCTTGTATCTGGTATAATCTACGACAGAACAACTGACCACTATCCTACCTTTCTCATAGCGAACATGGACATAACACCACCAAAAAGCAAGAAACTTTCATTTAGGGTACACAGTGAATCAGCTTTAGGCAATCTTACAAAGGCACTTCACAATATTAACTGGGATTCTGAATTCAATAATACCCATGATATAAATTCATTAGCTAACCTCTTCCTCACCAAAACTCTAAGGCCTCTACAACCTTCATTGTCCCCTTCTTACCAAGCAAGTAACTGACAAAAGATTAAACAATCCGTGGCTCACAAGTGGCATTCTCAACTCAATTAACAAGAAACATGAATATGAAAAGAAACTATGGATTGGCCTAGCTTCAAAGGAAGTAGCTAAAAGGTACTCATCAATGCATACCAGTATCATAAGAAAGGCAAAACTTGCATATTATGTGAATAGATTCAATGAAGCAAAAGGCAACATGAAAAGCACTTGGAAAACTATCTCTAGTATCCTAGGAACTAAACAACACTCACATAACCAAATAAAACTCTACAAGGATGGGGGATATACCGTCAACTGATTTAGAAATGGCAAATGAATTTAATAGCTTCTTTTCATCGGTTGGTGCTAATCTTGCCAGTAAAATCCCACAGACTCAGACACATATCTCTCAGGCAGCTATCCAAACTCTCTTCTCCTTTCACCAATCAGCCCGGCAGATGTTGTGTCCATCATACACTCTCTAAAAACCAAGGCAGGGAACACCAGTGAAATTCCGTCCATTGTATACAAGAGCGCCTCCCATGCCCTTGCCCCACCCATAGCCATACTGTTCAACAAATCTATAGAGTGTCACACCTACCCTGATATCCTCAAAAAAGAAAAAGTAACGCCAGTCCATAAGGGAGGCAATCCGGCGGACATAAACAATTATAGACCAATATCAAATCTACCCATTCTATCAAAAATACTTGAAAAAATTATTTACAAACAGCTCTATTCCTACCTCGTAAAATTCGACATACTCAGCCCCTGCCAGTTTGGCTTCCGGTCCCAAAAGAGCACCAACGATGCAATCATTAGTCTTCTTGACGTAATCTACTCAGCCCTTGACAAAAATGAGTTTCGGATTGGACTCTTCATTGACCAAAGAAAAGCCTTTGATACTGTTAATCACAACTACCTTTTACTTAAACTCCAGCATTATGGAATCCGAGGCCTTGCCCATGACTACATCCGATCCTATCTTAGTGACAGACATCAATGTGTATCCATCAATGATACAACTTCTTCCACTCTACCAATTACTGTTGGAGTGCCACAGGGCAGTATCTTAGGACCTCTTCTATTTCGTATGAAGTCACTGATAACAGGGCAATCACAGATATAGTGTTGGAGAGTATGTTATCTCAAGTAGGACTGAAAACAGATGTTTTTTCCACCAAGAGGGCTATAAACCCATGGAACCGCCTACCCACTGAAGTCGTAAATGCCAAATTGCAGCTAAAAAATATCATTAAGACAATTGGCAGGTCCTTTAACAAGCCGCCAGCTTTCTGTCCTTTTCGAGGCCACTAGATAGTTAGTGGCCCTTGGGTAAATTCAGTAAATATATGCAATAATTGTCAGCGCATCTTCCGAGCAACAAGGACAGCTACACAGTATCTCTTAGAATTACGTAGGTAAACAACAAATGTAACATATTTGTTTACTACAATGTCGGTGCTGGCTGTAGAAGTTGAAAAAACATTGTTTTACTTCGAAATATACTAATTTTATAAGAAAATTCGACGTAAATAGGAGGCAGTAGAGCTCCGATAAGCCAGCGCTAAATCTTCAATATGAAGAATGTTGCTGCTCTCTGATTGGCCAAACGAAACACAGTAGTGACCTCTATCGGCACGCAGGTGAACCAACAAATTTCTTCCTAAGTGGACGTTATTGAATTGCACCTAAGCATCTCCTTAGGGCGCACTTAGGAACCTTCGTAGCAAACCCACTTACGAAGAAATACACAGAGCTTCCTGAATCTAGGTCCTGGACCTAGATGCGCTGACAGAGCTTCCTGAATCCAATATTGGCAAAAATTATTTTGCCAATATTGGAGTTGATTTAAAGCAATGTTTTGCAATTGGCACGGACGGGGCATCAAATCTGTGTAGAGCTCATCATTCACTTTACACCTTGATGAAGGATATCCCTAATATGCTTCTTATCAAGTGCACATGTCATTCCTTGCACTTGGCGTGTTCTCATGCATGTGACGAATTGCCTTCCAACATCGACTACATGATAAGATAAACCTACAGCTGGTTCCACAGATCTTCATTAAGAAGAGAAAGTTATCTAGAAATTTACAGATTGATAAATGATGGGAAAGATCCCTTACAGTTAATACCTTTGTCAGGAACACGATGGTTGGCAAGGAGCGGCAGTGTAAAGCGGCTGTTAGATCAGTGGGAGTCTTTAACAACTCATTTCCAAATCGCTTCTTCATCTTGTGATAAATATCTTGCAAGGCAACTATTTTCAATGTACTCTGATCCCGCCAATAAGCTATACAGGTATTTCACATTTCTTAAACCAATACTAAATGATTTTGAAAGGATGAATTTACTTTATCAAAAAGATGAAGCAGATCAGTGTAGCCTTCACACTGACTTAGAAAACTTCACTATTGGAATGCTCAGAAGAATCATTCATCCTCATCATGCAAAGCTCGATGTTCATTTGGACTTCAATTCCATATATCTGCCCCGGGAGAAAGTAGACTTTGGTTACGAATTTTCAACACTTCTGGCCACTAATAGACAAAAATTTTTATAACCCAGGAAAAGTTTCAAAATATTCAAGAAAGATGCCATAATTTTTTAGTGAAAGCTTGCAAAGAGCTTCTTGTTCGTATTCCAAGTAATGCTGAAACGTTTGAAAAGGTGAAAAATCTATCACCTAGCATATGCCTTAGCCACACACGGCCACCATTTTCAGAACTTCCATTGGCACTAGCTGACCAGTCTAAGCTTAGTGAAATTGAATGTCAGTGGCGCCTACTGCTAAGCATTGACTGGTCCAACATTTGTGAGGGAAAAATTCCAACATCTGGATCGTCATTTTAGACCAAGGCAATAACTGTCAAGAACGCTGCTGGCGATCCCATACCGACTGACCTCGCTCGGTTTGCATTAAAACTATACAGTTTACCAATCAGTAATGTCCTGGTTGAACGGGTATTTTCCTGAGTAACTTCTGTGAAAACTAAACTGAGAAATCGAATGGGACTTGAGCTTTTGACATCAATCTTGAGAATTAAAACATATCTTGAAGAAAACGAAACTTGTTCTTCATCATTTGAACCACCCATGTCAATGATTAAGTATGATTCAGCAATATACAAGAACGAGGTTATGGATGCAGACGAAGAAGATCTCCTTGATAATCTTTAACTGTGAAAATGTGGCAGGACTCCACACCCATTATACTTCATACAGCAAATATTGGTTGGTTATCATATTCTCATATTTTTTATTATATATATATCATAATATAAATAAAACCATTAAAAATCGTGTAATATACTTTATATCTTAAAATATATTACTTTGAAAACCGTATCGGTCACTATTTTAACCATAGTTTTTCCCCCTTTTTTCCCTTTTCAACTCAGTTCATGCTTTGATCTCACTTAGTATTACGATTTAGTCTTAATTGCTTTTTCCCCACACCTTGTCCGAAAAGCTGTGCATATTAGTGGCTTTAGGCATTGTATGTACTATCGCTATCTAGAATTGATTTGATTCGATTTGACTAAACAAAAAATTGGGCTACTCTACTTGCAAATTCGCTACTTTTTGACCGTCAGCTCGCTACTTTTAGCAATTTGGATCTGGCAACCCTGGCTCAGACGCCAGAAGGAGGTAAACAAGAGAGCGTACAGGACGCTACCAGCTTGGAAGCTACTAGTCATGTATCAGTTTAAGTATTAAAGTCAATAACCAAGCAATGGCTTTATATCAACCCTACAACCAAGACTTCCTCAGTAACACACAACACCACACATACCTACACACACTTCACAACCCATACATTCATAGAGAATAGCCTAGTTTTTGCTAAAATTTCCCCATTAATCAGATGTAATTTATGCCATGCACAGAAAATATAGCATTTACACACCAAATATGCAATTTATGCACAAAATATATTATTTACACTCAAAATATGCCATTCACACACAAAATATGTAATTTATATTCAAAATATGACAGTTGCACACAAAAATATACCTTATACACAAATATTGCATGTACATTCAGAGTATGACATCTACCCAAAGTATTGTATTTGCACAAATATAGCAAATTGCTTATACATTTAGACAATCAAAATGCGCTTTCACTAAAATTACACAATTTCAGAAACACAATTTTCACAAAATACCCACACATTGTCTCATAAACCAAAATACACTTACACATGAAGATCTATTTTTCAGATTACATATACAGAACTTACACATATATACACAATTTCCACACAAAAATACAGTTGCACCAGTTCTACTTCAGCAAATTAAAACACAACTTGCGTAAATACACAATTCCCACAAAACGATTATAAAAACAGACAATTATTACACAAATTGTGTAATTATTATATATCTTTGCACAATTAATACAAGCAAACTTGCTATATAATTACATAACTTGCACAATGATAATCAATACATAACAGGTGTAAATTACACAATACCTCCATATACAATAACAATACATGCGCAAATTAATATACAACTTGCACAATTATTACACATCTTTCATAATGATTATTACACAACTTGCATAAATACAAACAAATATATATCCAGCACAAATACGTACAATATATAACTAGCCCAAATATGTAAATACACAACTAGCACAAGTACACATTTCACACAAATACAATTAAAACATATACATAATTATTACACAACTTGCACGAAAATATAAACAATACACAACTAGCCCAAATATAAACGAAACATAAATAGTGCATATATATCAAATACACAATTCCACAAATACACATACAAAACATGTACAATTAATACACAACTTGCACAAACAATACACAATATGTAGGAATATAATCAATACATAATTGCAGTCATCATACGACGTATGCAAAATACAGAATCTGCACAAATTAATACACAACTTGCATTAATATAATAATTGTGCTATTTGTTCAAATACAGTCACAGTCAACTAGGTCAAACAATGCACAATTTGCATGATATTTTTCTAGGTATGTTAACGATATTATTTATAATATGCTGAGTTTGACCAACTCCCCCAAAAGTTAGAATTTCACATGAATGAATAATGCGTCCGACATCCTATGAGTTCAATATAAAAACACATACTTTTCCATTAATATTTCAACATTATTAGTGCTAGACTATTCATCTTGCATATGTCCACTGTTTTAATACTTTATTAATACCCCCTTGTTAGATCCTCTTCAAACCATCCAACAGACGTATTGGAACTAGCCTTAGTTATGTTAGGGACAGGTGGGGTAAGGAGAAGTTAGAAATTTCTTTGATAATTTAAACAATTTACTGTATCCTATCAAAAATGCAACCAATTAGAAACTAAATTCATCTAAATCTATCCGAAATTATACTTATACTACACAAATTTAACCGAATTCAACCTATCAAAAGCTAAATTAACTAAATATGAGCAGCCCATTTTGGGCTGCTCAAATCCACTAGCGATATTTCGATGATGGTCACGTGTATGAGGGGACTTGTAAGCAATGACTGCCAAACTCCCCCTTCCACCCCTGAACCCTCCAAACATGTGTTCGCTTGCCCATCAGGGGAACCTTCTAGTGATCTTGAAACCTTGTGTAGTGGAGCCCTTCCACGCAGGTTAACTGCCAACGCTGTGCTAAAGTATGTTCAAAACGACTCTATAGCTGGAAATGACAGACAAATTGTACTAGACCATTGGATGCAAATGTGTGACATTGGTAATAAACTAAGAAATGTTCCTGGACTTATACCGTAGTGCAATAGATAATATGTATATAGATAATAAATATTAAGTGAACTAATAATATCAATATATAATGCTGACTTTAAATGCACAAATAACTAAGTTATCCGTCCTTAGCTGGAACATTGCGTCCCTCAAAAAAAGGTTCTCAGATTTACATCACAAAGTAACAACTGAACACATCGATATTGCATGTCTCCAGGAGTGCAGAGTTCCCGCAAGATCCTCACCCCCGAAATTGCCCTCATTTGTTTCTTACAACCTCAGATCCAGTAACTCTTGCATTCTATACATCAAACAATCCCTACCCCATCAACTTCTGCCAGAAAAACAAACTGCCGGTCAACAGTATCATGGAGTGAGGATCTATGTGGGCAACTCTGTTCTCAATGTATTTAATCTATATGCTCCAGCAGGAAAGTTAAATTATATTGATCTTCCGACCTGCGCTCAAGCAGAGCCCACCATCATTCTTGGTGACTACAATGCTAGACACAAGGACATTGGTGGCTCTCGCTTCAGTAACGGTAATGGGAATCAACTGCTGTCGCTACTAAATAGTCACCAAGATGTGCAGATTGTGGGTGACCTTGAACCCACGCATATTTGTGGAGGCATTCTAGACCTCTGTGTTGGTTTCAACGTCTCTCACGTCTGGTGCACATCATCTATTGTAACAGATTTGTTGTCAGATCATCACCCTAGATTGACTACTCTATGTATAGGAAATACCATCCTGCCCGGTGGGACTTTCAAACGCAAACGGCTCAGTGTTCCTCCTGCTCAACGTGAAGACTTTGTTGCTCATGTGTCAGAGTGGTACAGCACTTATGATCCCTCCACAGTCCAGACATTTAACGACGGTCTAGTACAGAGCATTCAGACGTTTGCTGACCCTTTAGGTCGGCCCCCTGCACCATCCTATAGTCGCAACGATATGAAAGGTAATAAACGCTATGCCTATTACAATGACCCCAAACTGCGTACTTTGAAACGCACTGCCAGACGAGTTGGGCTTGCATATAGGGAAACACGTACGCCAGCAATGCTCAAGCTCTTTCAGAAAGCCCTAGCCAAGGCGAGGGAGCGCATGACAGAGCTCAGGCAAGATAACTGGGAAACTTTTGTTAACAGTCTCAACTCTCACACCCCCCTCAGCCAGGCATGGAAGGATATTAAAAGAATTAAAGGCGATAAGATCGGCCAAGTAGCACACCCTCACCCACTACACAGAGCAAACGAGTTAGTCGATGCTTGGGCAACCACCTCTAGCTTCAATAATCTTCCCCCAGACATATAGTTCAGATTAAATGCTGGTTACGGAGATCGAGAAAGGCTCGTTGACTTCATGCTCCACAAGGAAGATGAATGCAACGTGCCATTTACTGAGTTTGAATTACTCGCGGCCCTAAACAAAGGCAAAGCCACATCCCCCGGTGAAGATGGTATCACTTATGACATATTGCGTCTGCTCCCTTTAGTACCAGGGAATCCCCTGCTTGAGCTGTATAATATGAGCTATGTTACTGGGGAGCTTCCTAACTCTTGGACCAACAGTATAATCATTCCAATTCCCAAGCCAAATCAAGAGAATGCTTTCCGCCCAATTTCCCTTACTAGCTGCATTTGCAAAACATTCGAGAGAATGGTCCTAAACCGTCTCCTCCATAGAATAAGAACCATGCTATCCCCCCAGATATATGGCTTCATGCATGGAAGGAGTGTGCATCATTGCATCACCACCTTTCTTACCCTGCACACTGAAAAGTCATATACCACCTTCCTAGATCTTAAGTCTGCCTTTGATATTGCAAATAGACATGTTATCTTGAGTGAGCTTGCAAGAATGAATATTGGTGGTCGGCTTCTTTGCTGGATCAGGGGTTACTTATCCAACAGGAAGTCATCTGTATTTTTCCAGGGGCATAGGAGTGTAACAAGAGACTTTGAACTAGGTACCCCGCAGGGTGGTGTCCTCAGTCCTACCTTATTTAATATCTTAATAAACACGCTGTTAAACTCTGTACCGAGCAAACCCAACGTCCACATCATTAGCTATGCTGATGATATAATGATACACACCACTGGGTATGCTAACACGCAGAACACTCTTAACTCTGTATTAGACTCATGTCAGGACCTAGGTTTAATTATCTCAGCAGAGAAAACAAAGATACTAAATCGGCGCCCACCCAGGCAGGGAGGAACTGTTCGCAAGATGCAACTGTCTGATGGCTCCCAGCTTAACTATGTAAACAGATTCAAATACCTTGGCCTTGAGGTGCCACTGTATGGTCCTGTTGTATTCAGACTCTGTCGTCAGTTTAAAGAGAGGCTCCGAGCTCTCAAGGCTGTTGCAGGTTATCACTCAGGCTATGGTGCCAATGTCAGAATTGTCAAAAGATGTACCTTGCATACATCAGATCTTTAGTGGATTATGCTGCACCTCTGCTTGTTTTGATGCCTGAAAGAAAGCTTGGAGGGCTTGAAAAATTGCAGAACGAAGCCTTGAGGATAATCCTTGGGTGCCCTCGTACCATAAAGATACTTAATATGAGAAAGGAACTTAATATTCTGAGCGTTGTTGATCGTGTTACTGAAATTAACTGTCAAATTGGTATAAAAATGCTTAGGCTAACTCATCCTAATCCTTGCACAGAAGCCCTCCAGAATTTCTTTATTGAAGATCAGCATTGTTCCAAATGGATAACAAAAACTGGAACTCAACTCAGAATGTATGGGGTTCATGATTTGTACCAAGAGAAACAACAACAGCACTTTCCTGCACCGTGGGAGGTTACACCCTTTCCAGTTTTAATCCCTCCCTTTCCACCCAAGAAGCAAATTAGAGATCAGGCCAAGCTTCGTCTTGAGGCAAAGCTCAACGCCTTAAGCCATATTGATGCTCTGTCCACAGAGCATTCTCTCTCTCAAATTATATACACTGATGGTTCCGTACACCGCACCACGGGTGCAGCTGGAAGTGCAGTTGTCCTGACAATGGGCGATGGCCTATACTTTGAGTGGGGAGTCCGTATAAACAACTGGGCCTCTACCCTTCAGACTGAACTATTTGCCTTGATCCTTGCACTGAAATGTGTACAAGTCTCAAAACTTGATACATTAATTGTAAGTGACTCCTTATCATCCTTAAATGCTCTCAACTCTTTAAGACATAACTGTAACATGCTCGTGTCCGAAGCTAGACACAAATACAACAAAATTATTAAGGATGGTAACAGAGTCCATTTCATGTGGGTCTCCATCTCATGTTGGCCTCCGAATGCATGATAGAGCTGATAAGTTAGCCAAAGAATCTGCCTTTAAAGGAGCCGTTGAGTGTAACCTTGGATTGTCAATGAGCGATCTGAGAGCAGCAGTACACCGAGAACTTCCACAAGATCTTGTAGATCTGAGGCAAAGTGAAATTGACACCAGTAATTCCATCTATCATCAAACTATCATGCAAGAGGAGCCACACATCTATGAATCATCCAATAAAATCAGCAAACTTCTAGATGTTACTACTGCTCGGCTTAGACTCGGTTACAAGTATCTCTGGGAATTCTCATTATCTGCTGATGTAGACCTGACCAAATGTAAACTGTGTCAACAAAATTATTCGCACACCCTCCGTCACTATGTGATGGAGTGCGAAAAGATACGTGAATTTAGAGACAATTCTATAACCAATGTTCCAGCGATGTGTCAATATTTCATTCAAAATGATCTGCTACCAGAAATTTTAGCCAAATATCCCCAGTTTGCTAACTGTAGGTAGTAACTAAGTGATTGTAACCTATCCACCGCTGCCCACTGGATGGGGGGCAGTGTGCAGGACAAACATATAAATTTTGACACTAGCTCTCCACATATGTCAGTTGCTTAATTTAGAACCTGTACTTGAGGTCGATCTCGAACCCATTGTTGATGTGATGACTTATATTGAATTTTGTAACTAGCTCATCAAGATTATAACTTGCTTAGCTAAATGAATTGTGGGGTTCAGTTCCTGAGCCCATTATGTGCCTCTGTAACCCTTTCCACTACCGCCCACAAGATGGGTATGGGGTGCATAATAAATGAACTAAACTAACTAACCTCTCTCTCTCCAAAACTCTAAGCCTCTACAACACTCACTGTCCCCTCCTTACCAAACAAGTAACTGACAAAAGAATAAACAATCCGTGGCTTACAAGTGGCATAATCAAATCAATCAACAAAAAACATGAATATGAAAAGAAATTTAGGATTGGCCTAGTTACAAAGGAAGTAGTTAAAAGATACTCATCAGTGCTTACCAGTATCATAAGAAAAGATAAACTTTCATATAATGAGACTCGATTCAAAGAAGGAAAAGGCAACATGAAAAGCACATGGAATACCATCTCTAATATCCTAGGAACTAAACAACACTCCCACAACCAGATAACACTCTTAGGATGGCTTTACACCGTCAACTGATTTAGAAATGGCAAATGAATTTAATAGCTTCTTTTCATCGATTAGTGCTAACCTTGCCAGTAAAATCCCACAGACTCAGACACATATCTCTCAGGCAGCTATCCAAACACTCTTCTCCTTTCACCAGTCAGCCCGACAGATGTTGTGTCCATCATACACTCACTAAAAACCAAAGCTGGGAACATCAGTGAAATCCCATCCATTGTATACAAGAGCGCCTCCCATGCCCTTGCGCCACCTATAGCTTTGCTGTTCAACAAATCCTTTGAATGTCATACCTTCCCTGATCTCCTTAAAAAAGCAAGAGTAACGCCAGTTCATAAAGGAGGTAATCCGGCAGACATAAACAATTATAGACCAATATCAAACCTACCCATACTATAAAAAATATTTGAAAAAAATTATCTACAAACAGCTATACTCTTACCTCGTAAAATTCGACATTTTTAGCCCCTGTCAGTTTGGCTTCCGCTTCCAAAAGAGTACCAACGATGCAATTATTAGTCTCCTTGATATAATTTACTCAGCTCTTGACAAAAATGAGTTTCCAATTGGACTCTTCATTGACCTGAGAAAGGCCTTTGATACTGTTAATCACAATTATCTCTTACGTAAACTTCATCATTATGGAATCCGAGGCCATGCACTGAACTATATCCAATCCTATCTTAGTGATAGACACCAATGTGTAGCCATCAATAATATAACCTCTCCCACTCTACCAATAACCGTTGGAGTGCCACAGGGCAGCATCTTGGGACCTCTCCTGTTTCTTATATACATCAATGATCTGCCTAATGTCTCTAACATTCTTAAACCTATATTTTTGCTGATGATACTACCCTCATCTACTCTAACCCCAACCCACATACAGTAAATAATGTTGTTAATAATGAACTAAAAAAAGTCTACTTGCCAAAAGGCACCGAAGATCCCAAAACAAGAATGTAACAGTTAAAAGGAACAAAGAATACACATACCTGAAAAGTACCTGATAAATTGCAAGAAGTAAATAAGGCACACGTAATGTAAACAAACCAAAGCTTAAAATTAAATGGAAAAACGTAATCATAGCTAAAAGGAAATGGTTAAAAAGCGCATGCTGCATAGACTTAAAAACCCTTAATAACCCAAGCAGGAAGGAAGTATAACAAATAAGTCATTAATCTATAACAATATTTCAAATTATAACCAAGGAAAGGGGAGAGCATACCCCTGCCCGCAAATACCTGCTAGGGCAAAACACTTAGGACTAAATTTAGGCCAAAAATATACACAGAACAAACAAACTATGCAACATACAAGCATAATAAATATATTAAATGGAAGTAAACAAAAGAAGAATAAACAGACCGCAGTATGAAACACGATAGGACCTAGACTTGTGCCAGCTAAGAGCAAGGACTAAAAGAGAGAATATGCCAGGAAAGCACAAAATAACCAATAATTCAAATAAAACCAAATGAGGAAAAAAAAGAAAATGAACAAACTTGTGGCAGCTGGGTGGGAGTGTGGTACGCCTTGGATGATGAAGGCCTCCACGCGGCCAGGGCGGGGGTGGAGGTGGAGGGGTGGAGTTGGGGGGCAAGGCGTGTGGCTGGAGATGTTGCTTGCACATGACTACCCAGAAGATTCGGCACCGTTCCGCCCAATAGGGCACGCCCTTGAGGCCTATGGCAACCAGAGGCTGGCAGGCACGTCCCAAAGGCCCAAGGGAGGCCTCCAAGCCGTCGAAAAAAGGGGATAGGCTCAGGTCGCTAACACATAACCCAGCGCAGGGACGCGAAGCTGGGTGCACGTCCATCATGTGCCACAGCGCCTGCCCAATCAACAGGGAGGGCTGATGCCTGAAAGCCAATGAAAAGTAGAGAAGTGTTACCTGCTGGTGCCGACCGTCATAACTGCGGTCCCGCCCATCCTACCCCCAGAGGTTAATGCCCAGTCCACAAGGAGGTCCGTTAGACGGAGGTCGGGGACCTCGGAAGGGGTGGACATCGTCCATAGAGGCAGTAGAAAGGCGTCGTAATGAACTGGGAAAGTCGAATTTCGACAAGCAGTCACGTCGGCGGGGAAGGGCATGAGGGGATCTGCTGTTTACATGATGCACAGCCACAGGAAACAAGGAAGAGTGGTGCCAGGGCACCTGTTTATTTATGCCCCATGCTATGTGCGCGCAGCTGACCCATTAAGGGGCGACAGGCGTATATTCTTTATTCAGAAATTTATCCGCTTTTCAACCAGGTCCAAATCTTGAGATATTGTTACAATAAACGTTTGAAAACAAAGTTTATATCTTAATTTAAAATATAAAACATTAACGTTTATCACTGCATCTCTCTGAATAACATAATTTATCGGAATTGGGAAGCCTGTATTGTCCACCAGGCTGGACACTGATGCATTGGAAGTTTTCATATGTCCAATCACGGCGATGGTGTAGTACTTGCTATTTATTTAACCATATCTTGGCTTTCATTTAAGATATATTTTCCTTGGAATGTAGTCACATTATCGTTTACATCTGTCTTTATTATGACATATAGATATTAACGGTACTTTGCATATATGCAAATGAATTACACAATTGATTGGCTTGTGTGCAGGCCTTCACACTCCCTGAGCTAGCCATATATACACAATATTAGCATATTATGCATATATAGGCATAGGATAGGTTAGGTGTTTAGGTTTTGTTGGTGATTATTTGTATTTATAGCACGTGGGTGAAGCATTTACAGCGTTGTGGTTCGAACAAAATTCGTCAGTGAAGCACTTGTTCCGGAAGTGTCCGAACGAAATCAGTTGTGAGTCGTGTGTAAACTGTTTTTCATTCATAAACAGGGGGTTTGGCGGGTGCATGTAATTACTTTTGGGCCTTTGTTTGGAGGATGGGCTGCAAATCCACTACTGCAGTTTCGGATACTATCGGTTCAGTCAGCCTGTCCTACAAACAAAGACCCAAAAGTGATTCCATGCACCCGCCAAACCCCCTGTTTATGAATGCAAAACGGTATACACACCCGAGGAAACACAAAACGTTTTCTGGCGTTTTTATTTGGTAGCAGAATAGTGGCACTGTAACTTTTATATAAAGTCGTCTTTTGAACGTATAATATACGTTAATTTCAGTACATGAAATCGTAGATATTTTTAGCAAGAGACGTTTTATAGCATTTAGAATTTAAATTAAGTATCAGTTACCTAATGTGAGTTTGTTTGTTTGTGTGTGTGTGTACTCACCTAATTGTACTCACCTAATTGTGCTTACGGGGGTTGAGCTCTGGCTCTTTGGTCCCGCCTCTCAACCGTCAATCAACTGGTGTACAGATTCCTGAGCCTATTGGGCTCTATCATATCTACATTTGAAACTGTGTATGGAGTCAGCCTCCACCACATCACTTCCTAATGCATTCCATTTACTAACTACTCTGACACTGAAAAAGTTCTTTCTAACGTCTCTGTGGCTCATTTGGGTACTCAGCTTCCACCTGTGTCCCCTTGTTCGCGTCCCACCAGTGTTGAATAGTTCATCCTTGTTTACCCGGTCGATTCCCCTGAGGATTTTGTAGGTTGTGATCATGTCCCCCCTTACTCTTCTGTCTTCCAGTGTCGTGAGGTGCATTTCCCGCAGCCTTTCCTCATAACTCATGCCTCTTAGTTCTGGGACTAGTCTAGTAGCATACCTTTGGACTTTTTCCAGCTTCGTCTTGTGCTTGACAAGGTACGGGCTCCATGCTGGGGCCGCATACTCCAGGATTGGTCTTACATATGTGGTATACAAGATTCTGAATGATTCCTTACACAGGTTCCTGAACGCCGTTCTGATGTTAGCCAGCCTCGCATATGCCGCAGACGTTATTCTCTTTATGTGGGCTTCAGGAGACAGGTTTGGTGTGATATCAACTCCTAGATCTTTCTCTCTGTCTGTTTCATTAAGTACTTCATCTCCTATTCTGTATCCTGTGCCTGGCCTCCTGTTTCCACTTCCTAGTTTCATTACTTTGCATTTACTCGGGTTGAACTTCAACAGCCATTTGTTGGACCATTCACTCAGTCTATCCAGGTCATCTTGTAGCCTCCTACTATCATCCTCTGTTTCAATCCTCCTCATAATTTTTGCATCGTCGGCAAACATTGAGAGGAACGAATCTATACCCTCTGGGAGATCATTTACATATACCAGAAACAGTATAGGTCCAAGGACTGACCCCTGCGGGACTCCACTTGTGACGTCTCGCCAATCTGAGACCTCACCCCTCACACAGACTCGTTGTCTCCTGTTGCTTAGGTATTCCTCTATCCACCGGAGTACCTTCCCTCTCACTCCAGCCTGCATCTCCAACTTTCGCACTAGCCTCTTGTGTGGCACTGTATCAAAGGCTTTCTGACAATCCAAAAATATGCAGTCTGCCCACCCTTCTCTTTCTTGCCTTATTTTTGTTGCCTGGTCGTAGAATTCAAGTAACCCTGTGAGGCAGGACCTGCCATCCCTGAACCCATGTTGATGCTGTGTTACAAAGTTCCTTCTCTCCAGATGCTCCACTAGTTTTTTTCGCACAATCTTCTCCATCAGCTTGCATGGTATGCAGGTTAGGGACACTGGCCTGTAGTTCAGTGCCTCCTGTCTATCCCCTTTCTTGTATATCGGGACTACGTTAGCTGCTTTCCAAATATCTGGCAGTTCCCCTGTTGCCAGTGATTTGTTATACACTATGGAGAGTGGTAGGCTCAGTTCTCTTGCTCCTTCCTTTAGAACCCAAGGGGAGATTCCATCTGGGCCTATAGCCTTTGTCACGTCCAACTCTAGTAAACACTTCCTTACTTCCCCACTGGTAATCTCAAACTCTTCCAGTGGTTCCTGGTTAGCTATTCCCTCACTTACCT